>NW_026899570.1:0-8747 GCF_033153095.1 Gastrolobium bilobum
AAAAATCCTGGAAAAGGTCGTAAACCCAGATAGAAAAGATTGGTCCAACAAATTGGATGATTCCCTATGGGCGTATCGAACAGCTTATCGAACGCCCATTGGCTGCTCCCCCTATAAGTTGGTGTTTGGAAAAGCGTGTCACTTGCCTCTGGAACTTCAACACAAAGCATTCTGGGCCATCACATTGCTAAACATGGATTCCAGAATGGCTGGGGAAAAGAGGTTGCTCCAGTTGGTTGAACTGGAAGAATTCCGGAGCAAGGCATATGAAAACGCCAACCTCTACAAAGAGCAGATGAAAAAGTGGCACGATAAAAAGCTATCAAGATGGGAGGGACCTTATGCAATCATTGAAGCACTTCCCAATGGAGCATTTGCCATTGCTCATGAAACATCTGGAGCAACGCTCAGGGTAAATGGACACAGACTCAAGAAGTATAATAGAGGGATCAAGGAGCATGAGAAACTAACTTCTCATCTCGATGACCCAGCTGAAGTCTGACTCAAGGAGCAACAAGTCGAGCTAAGACTATAAACGAAGCGCTACTGGGAGACAACCCAGATTTATTTCCACGTCGTTCTTTTTATTATTATTGTCTTTGTTTGAGAAAATTAATGTGCTAACCATTGCAGGAAGCTAGTTTTGGGGTTGCTCTTGAGCAACCTGATCCCAAAAGCAAGGAGCAACCAACACTTAGAATTTGATCCCTCAATGAGAAACCAAGTTCTAATTGGGCTGATCCACCCAAGGGCCTGCAATGGGCCGCATGCGAAAAAAGAGAGAGAAAACCGAGTGGCGGAAGCAACGGAAGGATAATAGCTCCACGTCGTGCTGTCACATCCCTCCAATCAAGCGAGAGTAGCAGTTTCAAAAAGAAGAAACCGTCAGAGCAGAGGACAGTTGCTTTCCCCCAGGCATTTATGTGCAGCAGACGCTCTTCCACCCCATATCCGCCACTCAGCAAAGCCACGATCACCACCATACAGAGCGTTTTAACCTTCCCATCCTCCCCTTCGTTCCTTTATAAACACAGAACTACTATTTCATTCTCATAATCTTTTCTCCTTCAACCCACAAAAATCCAACCTTTACTCCCCACTCCATCCCTCCTACTCAGAACATTACACCATGACACGTCCAAAGGCCATTATACCTGTTGCTTCTATCTCCAAGAAGAGGACCCGAACAGGGAAAAAGCTCAAACCTGAGCAAACCACAGTCGACCGTACAGTCATACCAGAACGGGGCATAGTCCTCAGTAGCTCCAAACACGGAGATCTCGACCGATGGCTGACCGAGGATATAGCAGAACTGGATTGGGAACTCTTCATTGAGCCTCCCTCAAGAGCTCGCACTGAGTTCGTGACTGCATTCTTGGAGGGAATGAAGAAAGAAGATCTTCCAAAACTCCTCATCAGAGGCGTGAAAGTAGACTTCTCCCCTGAAGAAATCAACGAAGCATACAACACTGCTTCAGTTCCTGCCGAACAAGATGAGTTCGATAGATACTGTGCTGGCCGAGGGGATGAGGCCGTAACTGGAGAAGTGCTCCAAGAAATAGGCTCAGAGGGAGCAACCTGGGGAACTAAGGAATCCATCCCTAGGAAGCAACTCAAATTCGAAGCAAAGGTATGGATGCATTTTATTAACTCCCGTCTGATTCCCGTGAGCAACGACTCTAGAGTGAACTGGGAAAGAGCAGTGCTGGTCTTCTGCATCTTAACTAAGAAGTTTGATGTTGGGAGGATTGTTTACAAACAACTGGTGGCAAATGCACCAAGAAACTCCCCCTTCTTTTTCCCTTGTCTGGTCACTGAAATGTGCAAGAGGGCTGGTTTAAAGGCCAACATCCCGATTTCGGATGAAATCATTCCAGAAGGGTCGGACATTGATCAGTCCACGATAAAAAGAATCAGAGACAATGAAGGATTGGAAAGTGAGGAGGAAGAAGAAAAAGAAGAGAAAGAAGAAAAAGAAGGAAAGGAGGAAGAAGAGGAAGCTGAAGTTTCGGGGAATGTGAAGGAAGAACCTCAGAAAACTCCAAGAAGGGAAAAACTTCCCTTTAAGAGAGCTCCTGCAAGGGGTGGACGAAGGCAGTTCCTAGTCGAGACAACTGACATGACTCAATGTCAAACTATGTTTGGTCTCGGAGCAGACCTTCTAGCCACTCAAGTGCAAGCCTTAGAAGACACAGTTGGAAGGGAGCTGCAATCTCTGAAAGAAGCCAGCTTGCTCATCAACAAAGAAAAGGTGGCCCTGCAGAATGAACTTGACCAGATAAAAAATGCTGGACCACTGCCGCAGAAAAAAAGGATTGAGGAAGGAGAGGGATCCTCAACCTTGCAAAACACGGTAAAAGACCTGGTGAAAGCAGTAGAGATGATGAACAAGAGAATGGAAGAGAGGGAGCAAGCCCACGAAAAAAGCAGGAAGGACTGGAAGGAGGAGATCGGGCTCTTGAAAGATGAATTGATGAAAAGCAAAGAGGAGGAAATTCAACTTCGATTGTACTACCGAGCTCGGGATCAAATCTTCGCCAGTAACTGGGGAGAAAAATTCAAGGGACAAACTCCATATCCACCGTTTCCAAATGTCTTCCCTCCAGAAGCAATAACAAATGCTTCGTTTAGCGGAGCAAGACAAGAAACTGGAGAGCATTAAGGGTCGCTACGGTGACCCCAGGTTCATTCGTTCCCTATCCTTTTTAACTTGTTTAAATCTGTTGGAATGAATGCTTGAAAGTTTTGTGGTGAAATGTTACTGACTTTGCTCTTAGATAAATGACTTCTGTGGTGTACCAGGGATTCGCCACCCTGTTTTATTTTATTTTTTAAAAAAAATATATTGTTTTTAATTTTTGCTAAGTTTACCGTCCTAAGTGTCCTGATCTACTCAATGATTCTTTTTGCCCAGGATTCTGCTCCTTGAGATGCCCTAAAGAGTTTACAGTTTCTAACAAAGCAACATAGGGCATCACTCTGATTTGGAGCAACACCATGCACAAAAAGCAGCACTCCAAAAATCGGACACTCTGTTATTCAGTGGACTATTTGAGTTACCAAGGAAAGAACTTCAGGCTGTTTAAGTAAATTGCTCTGCTCCTGGTTAAAAAAAAAAAAAAAAAAAAAAAAAAAAAAGGTCAGCTCCTCTGCTCCAAAAATTTCGCTCAAAGAGCTCAAGTCATCAAGGTAAGAGCAAGAGCCGCTCAAAGAGCATACTGTTGAAGGTCAGCCCTATGCAAAGAAAAGGGTAATTGACTTCCAGTTAAAAGACCTGAAAAGAAAGAAATAGAGAAAGGAGCTAGAAAGTAAGAGAAAAAAAATCAAGCCAAAAAGATCAATCCGGAAGCAACTCTGTGGGAAACTGACTAAAAGAGTGGAAGAGTTCACACACACAATGAAGCTGGTGAAACTCACAAGTCAGATGAGTGCTCTAATGAAGCGATGGAAGGAATTAAGTTAACTCTTTATCAATAATCTCAAGGAGCATTAGCCTGTCACAAGAAGACTGTTGGTTGTGAAGGATTACTCGGGACGAGTAATATCTAGTTTTGGGGTGTTGATAGTCCTCAAGAGTTGAGGCCCATTAAGTGCAAATTGTTCCACAAAACCCATGTTTTGGTTATAAATCACGCCCTTTAACCTTCTTCTTTTCATATAGAGCAACTGTTTTGAATAGTGGACCAGAGCAATGCCGAAAGTGGGAATTAAGGTAGACCTGAAGCAAATTTAACATTATCTTTTTCACATATGACTATTGGGTTAGTTTGCTTTGTTCAGGACACCTAAGGCCCATCAAAAGGAACCACAAAATGAAGAGAGAAGAAGGAGTGTTGCGCAGAAAGGAAAAAGAAGTCTGCTATAGTACAACAGCAGTCAAAAGAAGCAATGGGGAGCTGCCACGTCAGCTACAGCAGAGAAGGTGAAGGTGCTGCCTCTGCTACAGTACGAAAGCAAAGAAAGCAAAGAAGCTACAGCAGAGAAGGTGAAGGTGCTGCCTCTGCTATAGTACGAAAGCAAAGAAGCTGAGCAATGGGGAGCCGCCACGTCAGCTACAGCAGAAGGAGTGGAGGTGCCACCCTGAATCCGATACTCCTACTCACAAAGGGAGCCAAAAGCAAGGGGGACCACTTCCATTTAAGGCCAAGCTGGCAAGAAGCAAAGCTACCATTGGAGAGGATTTAGACAAAGCACGACCCTTGATGAAAGGAACAATGGAGATCAAATGAAGAACCCTATAAAAGGAACAAGCAATCCTCATAAAGAGGAGGATCAGCACCCATCCTAGGACTGGTTGTCTCTTTGTTTTCTTATTTCTTTGTAAAAATGCTCACTAGGAGCTAACTTCCTCTAAGTAGGTGAGGGTTCCATAGAAGTAATCCCTTTTGTCTTAGGATAGCTTTGTAAGGAACACATATTTTATAAATGAATTTTGAGTTGCTCTTTGGTTTAATTTATTGATTTGTGAAACCCTTTGGGCTGGCAACCTCATCCCGGGACCACTCGGTTGATGAAACACTGACAAAGGCGTGTGGAGCATTCTCAAAATCCTGGGGTAGTTTAGCCTGAAGAAAGGAGGGATAAACACCTGGAATGGGGAGCACTGCCATGTGAATCCATGCTCTTTTGAGAAGGCAACATGGTTTCCTTGCATATAACTCCAAGTACTATGGAGTAACGTGGAGAGTAAGGCCTTACCCTCTGCTTACCTATAGCAAAACAAGGGAAGGAGCAAAATCCACTTGTAAAATATGCTACCAGGCAGGGTTAACCAAAAGGATGAAAACATGGAACCCGTAACACCTACTTGATCTTTTTCTTTCTGAAATTAATCTTAACTCAATTCCTATCACAACCTTTTCCTCACGATAACTGAACTGTGTTTTACTAGCTGATGCTCTTACTTTCATTTCGTTGACTGCTCTTAAAGTTACTTCAATTGATGCCATTTTATTCGATGACCATGCTAAGTCATTCACCGCTCTCATCTGGTTCAGAATGGTTAACATTGTTTAACTAGCTGCCCAGAGATTGCTCTTTGTGAAGCTTAGCTGAGAATAGTGATTTCTTTTATTGCTCCATTTTACAAATTAAGTTTCCTTTAGCGCTTCTTACTTCACAACTGCTCCCTGAGGATGATAAATCTGGGGCTATAATACCCTATATTGCTTGACACGTACGCTTGCGTATAGTTGAAGAGGGTTGCTCTTAGTCAGAGTAGATTGCTCCTGTTGGCAATCCTGATTACTACTCTACACTCTTTCTCTCTGAAAGACATATTCCCGAGCAACTCTCGGTTCGACCATGCACCGCGCCAAATCGACGGTTTGCTTCTGTTTCACCGCGTCCCGTGCGAGGGAGGCGGCACACGGCGCGCCAAACGGCGCACCGTGCGCTGCCTGGCGCGCCAACCATGCGCACGGTACGCGGGAGGCAGCGCACGGTGCGCCATTTTGCAGCTCCTCTTATGTTTTCCCAAGCACGGTGCGCCAAGCCTGGCGCAAAGTGCGTGGGCGATAAAATTTGAGTGTTTTCTGATGCGAATTAGCCAAAAAGGAGGCCCAATTGGAGAGCACTTGAAAGTAGGTTTCCCAAAACATAATAAAAGGATCAGAAAGAGAAGAAGGAAGAACTTTTTGACAATCAAGAAGAGGAAAACAACAAAGAGAGTGGGAATTCCTTGAAGTTTCTGGGAGATTCAAGGATTCAATCATCAAGACGGAAGAGCTTCATCTTCCTTTCCTCTTTTAGGTTCTAAATGTTATTTTCTTTTATCGTTATTCTGTCAGACATGAACATGTCTGGCTAGTTTAATCATTGTGGTAAGGGTCACAACCCTTGATGTGAACCCCTTATAGTTTGGTTGAAATTTATGTTTATCTATTTTAATTGAATTTATCTTTTCATGTTCTTCATTCTATAATTCTATTGGAACTGATCAATCTAGTAGGATTGCGAGGGTTGGGTTTTCAATAGGGATGTTGGAATTCTAATTCCTGACAAAGAATAAGATAATTGTTCATGTACGCACTAGGGATAGGCTACATGAACCGCGAAAGTTAAAGATTCATTGATTCTAAGGGTTAACTCGAAAAGGGATTTCTAAGGGATTATGATTCTCATAGAGTTAATAAGGTTAAAGCCACTAAGGGATTAGGGCTTAACTAATCATATAAAAGATGATGAATCGTTTGATCAATTGAATAGGTAAATGTAAACGTAATCCAAGTTGCAAGATGGGGATCAGAAAGGTGTTTGTTTCTCTTCACCGCAATATTCTTTCAAACATTTTATCCAACTTTAATCTTTTGTTCTTGCATTCTAAAAGAGCTTTTGGAATCATTTACATTTTCTTTAATTGTTTTAGTTTATTTTATAAACCACAATTGTTCTCAACCTATTTTGATTAATCCAACAAGAGAAGAATAGTTATAAAAACTTAGGTGCCTCAATCCTCGTGGAGACGATACTCTACTCGTCCTTTATTACTTGGTACGATCGGTGCACTTGCCGATTTTACACAACAAGTTTTTGGGGCCATTGCCGGGGATTTTCTACGCCAAGTTATTTATAACTTTTGATTTTCTTGATTGGATTTTATGTTACTAATCTGTTTGCTTTAGTTTATGCGTGGTACAGTTGATCCTGAGACTTTGATCTACGATCCAGAGATAGAAAAGACTGCAAAAAGATTAAGACAACTTACCAAGCAAAAGAGGAAAGCAGAAACTTCTACTTCACAGTTTGAAGCAGAAACTTCTACTCCACAGTTTGAAGTAGAAACAGAGATGGCAGCTCAAGATCCACCAGCAGCTGAGTTGATGGAATCAATTTTGGCCCCGCAGTTCACAAGGCCAAATTGGAGCATTGTCAAGCCACCAATTGTTGCCAATAACTATGACATCCAGCCAGCACTAATCACGCTGGTGGAAAAAACCCAGTTTGGTGGGGAAGACTATGAAGATCTTCACGACTTCATAGACAGATTTTTAAGAATCTGTGATACAACTAAGCACAACTGAGTGACAGATGATGCGATCATACTCCGATTATTCCCGTTTGCTTTAACCGGGAGAGCTCTCAAATAGTTAGACGAATGGCTCCTAACAGTATCCGCATATGGGACGAGTTAGCAGCCAAATTCTTTGCTGAGCACTTTTCCATGGAAAAGTACAATAAGTTGGTGAATGAAATCACCAATTTTACTCAACAACCAGAAGAGACCTTATGTGCAGCCTGGACCCGATTCCAGGAGTTGATCAGAAAATGCCCACAATATGACTTGCCGGAGGGAAAGAAAGTCAGAGTCTTCTATAATGGGATGATACCAGAATGCAGAATGGTTGTCAATGGTGCAGCCGGTGGAACCATAGGGAAGAAGACAGCAGCTGAAACCTTGAAGCTAATTGATTATAAGGCAAGGAATGAAAATGCATCTATGACTGCCCAACCTGTTCAGCCCAAGAAAGGAATCTTACAATTGGGGAACAATGATGCATCACTGGCTGAGCAAAAAGTAATCTCTCAGCAGCTAGCTAGTCTGAACGCCAAGCTGGACAAAATGCAGATCTCAACATCTAAAGCTAATGTATTTAACTGTGACTGCAAGGAGCCGCATGATACTAATGAGTGCCCTACGCTCAATGGAGCTGAACCATTCCAGGTCAATGGAGTGTGGTATGATCCAAGGCCACCACAGAATACCCAAAGTTACCAGAGGAATCAGAATGGCAGCCAAGGGAGCAACTCTCAGAGGAGAAATCAAGGGGGAGGCTTGGATTATAAATCCAACAATTACCTGCAACCTCCTCCTCCTCCACATAAAGAGCCATCAGAGTTGGAGAAAGCTATGATACAGCTTTCTAAGACCGCAAATGATCACATGCAAACTACTGATCCCTTTATGAATGAGACAAGAGCCTACCACAAGAACCAAGATGCTTCCATCCGGAACTTAGAGAACCAGATAGGCCAGTTGTCTAGGCAGTTAGCTGAAAGAACCCAAGGGCAGTTTCTTGGAATACTATTGTGAATCTAAAGGCAGACTGTAAGTCTATTGTAACCAGGAGTGGGATTGTGATCACTCCTCAAGACAAGCCAAAATTGATTCAGCATAAGAAGGTTAATGAACCATTAATTGAGCTAGAGCGTGAAAAGGAAGTGGAAACACCTTTAAGTGAGAATGAAGATCCTACAAGGCAAGAAAAAGAAGAGGCAAAGGAGAAATCTGTTGAAGCTCCAAAGCAACTGATGGATTATTCTCGCTTTGAGAAACCTCCTTATCCTATGAAGCTCAAGCAGCAAGCACAAAAGCAACAATATGCCAGGTTTTTAAATATGTTTAAAAAGTTGCAAGTTAATATTCCTTTTGCTGAAGCTTTAGCTAATATGCCTAACTATGCTAAATTTATGAAAGATTTATTGTCTAGAAAGCATAAGTTGCAGGATTATGACACAGTAGCACTTACTGAGTAGTGCAGTGCCATTATACAGAAGAAGTTCCACCAAAGCTTCGAGATCCGGGAAGTTTCAACATCTCAATTGCGATAGGCAACACCAATGTTGGTCGGGCACTACGTGATCTTGGAGCAAGCATCAATCTGATGCCATTGTCAATATGCAAATCATTGGGAATTTCTGAGTTGAAGCCAACCATGGTCTCTCTATAGCTTACTGACCGTTCTTTGAGGAGGCCTAATGGAATCATAGAAGATGTTCTTGTTGAAGTTGACAAGTTCATCTTCCCT
>NW_026899571.1:0-88623 GCF_033153095.1 Gastrolobium bilobum
GTTTCGGCCTGATTTGACTTCGGGTGAGGCGCGGCAGACCTGACGGCTAGGGTTCCTCTTTCGCGTCCTAGGGTTTCTCGCCAAAGGATTGGGTCTTTGGGCTCATGAAACCCTAAAGGGCTTGAGACAGATACTATGGGCTAAGCGAAAGTCGAATTCCAAAGTTGTATTATTTTATTTTATTTTATTTTATTTTATTTTCTTTAAAATAGGAAGGCCATGGATTAAAGTAATTATGATTTATTATTTAATGCTTTTATTGAATGATATGAATTATATGTGCAATTAACATGATATTTGCGATAACATGTCATATAGGATAGGAAGGTGCCATATTGCTGTATGATCACATGTCATACGTGCACATTTAATATTATGTCATTACCGACTAGTATGATAGTTTATGCGCGTAGTTTTTGATTTTAAATATTCCGGTAAAATAAAATTATGATTATTATGATTTTGGAAACAAAATCTAGATTAATGGTTATATTAATTTCGAAAATTAATTTAATTATTATGATTTTGGTAAAATCTAGAATAATCAAATTGATTAATTTTGGAGTTTAAAATCAAGACAATTAGTAAGAAAATTTCCTAAGAGAATTCTTTTATTTTGCGAGTAATTTGTGGGTCTACTAAAATGGTCATGTGTTAAACACACGCTGCATACCACAATCATGTATCATGATTGCGTGAACCACACGCTGTCTATCATGACCGGATTTTAGGAACTTAATAATTTCAAAATTCAGATAAGCTAAGTGATGCACGTTCATCGGCGCTCTTGCTTACATAGTTTTTGAAATCAAACAAAGGATACTCTCAATTAAATAATTCTTAGAAATTGGAAAATATTGCTTATGTTGAATGGAAGGAGATTTAAATTAAGAAATTAATTTAACCTTCAAGCGCATTATAAGGACCATTAATAAAATAATCATGTGAAGTCTCATCGAATAAGCATGATTGGATTTTATTAGATTGGACCTAAATAATTATGGGAGGAGATTTAAATTAAGAAATTAATTTAACCTCCAGGCGCATTGTGGGCCTATCAATAAAAGAATCATGTGAGGCCCCAACGGCATGATTGGATTTTATTGGGCCTTAATAATTTCAAAATTTTAATAAAGTATTGTACGACCCATCGTCGATAATACTAAGTTATTAAAGATAATTTTGAAATTAAACAATGAATTCGACAGGGCTTATGAAAATTCTCAAACAAAAATGTTGAATGGGTGAAGGTTTTAAAAATTAATTAATTTTAAAACCTGCGGGCTCCATTTGTGGGTTTATTAGTGAAATGGTTATCGCTGAAGCCCCATCAGATAAGGATAATCAGATTTCACTAGATTAAATCTTAATAATTTCAAAATTTTAGTAAAGTATTGTACGACCCATCAATGGCAATGCTTAGACACTAAGGATAATTTTGAAATTAAACAATGGTTAACTACATTCAACTTTGGTAAAATTGTTAACCCTCACATCGAGGCTCTGGCAATGGCATTGAAGGCCCAAATAACAATTTTGGTTTTTACAAGTGACTTGCCCATCATAAGCCTTGTAAAGATAAACTGAAGGATTGTTAACAATAAACAAGAGTAGTTATGAGAATCTACTTGCACTTCCTTTGTTTATTGCATTATTTGTTTGTAATTGTGTGCTTTACATGTTTTTCAGAAAATATCTTACAAATGATTTTGAGTCGAAAACCTCTAGATGGTACCAACTATGAATAAGTGAAAAGCAAATTTTTGATATTGTTCTAAAACATGGAAACTAAAATTTGTCCTGACAATGCGAGGGCCATAGCAACTTGCAGAGGATGCGTCTAAGGAAACTAAGATGCATTTCTCAGATTGGGAAAGGGCAGATATGGTAGTTCGCTGCTATGTTATTGTCAGTCTTTCTAAATACTTGCAGAAGCAAGTGTACATGATTAAGAGTGGAGTAGAAATGCTTCAGACTCTTAATGACATGTTTGCTGCGTCTAGCAGTTCTGCTAGACAGAATGCAGTCGGTGCAGTTTTTGCTAAGAGTCTTGTTAAATCCAAGGGAAAACCCAAGGGAGGTAACAAGAACAAAATAACTTGGTTATCAGTTGTCAAACTAGTTGCTATGAAGAAGCCGCAAGACAAGTTCTTCAAGTGCAGGCTGAAGGGACACTGAAAGAAAATTTGCCCAGAGGTGATGAAAAGAACCAGACATGGGTATATTAAGGCCTGATCAGTGAATGAATCATTGATTCAGGAATCACTGATTATGTTTGTTACTCTTAGCAGTAGTTCAAACATGGTATGCCTGTCAACAGTGGACAAAGATATTTTAAGCTTGAAAATGGGAACTTGTGTCTGCATTTGCAGTAAGACAAGTTATTTAATGACTATGGTTTTGGGTGACTGTTTATTTGTTCCGGATTTCAAGAGGAATTCAATTTTTGTTAGTTGTTTTGGTTAAAACATGGTTTGACAATGCAATTGATTCCTCAGTTACATTTCGAAGTTCATCTTCGTCTTGTTTTGTTCTGGTACATTGTTTAAATAGTATTTATTACCTATGTCCTATACCCTTTTTAAATTTGTTATGTTGAATGGAAAGGATGATGAACAAGAACTTTCACCAAAGAAATAAAAGTTTCAAATGAAACATAACTTTGACCTTTGTGATTGAGTCATATTATCTCAAGTAGGAAACATGTTTTAGTTAAAAGAGGGACTGAAAGTTCAATAATCTTTTAACTAACAGCTACATGTTAGTCCTATTTGGAAGGTAAAGCGGCCAAGCAATCCTACAAGGGCCAAAAAGGTTTGCGCAACTATTCAACTGGAACTGGTGCATACTAAAGTATGTGGACCACTTAGCGTTCAGACCAGAAGAGGTGATGAGTACTTCATTATATGAATGTTTACTCTGGATTTGGACAGATGAACCAAGTGCGCTATAAGTCTAAAGCTTTTGGAAATTTCCAAGAGGTTTAAGTCTGAGGCAGAAAAGCATGTAGGCGTTCAAATCAAAACATTTTAGTCTACTAAAATGTTTGGCTACCTGTCTGGTAATTTCAGGTCTTACCTGATTTAAGAGGGGATAGTTTTCGTAACTATCAACTCTAAGAACGCGTTAGTTGAATGATGTTGCAGTATGCAAAAATCAAACATTTCTAGACTTGGTGATATCATGTTCAATTATTCATCTTTGCCAATGTTGTTCAAGGGAGATGCCTAAGAGAAGGAAATCTACCTTCTTAACTTGGTTCCGTCAAAGTTTGTTGTAATGACACCTAAAGAATTATGGAAGGGGTGCAAGCCCAGATCAAACCATATTCGGATTTAGGGTGCTACGGCACACGTCCTACAACAGCAGTCAAATGAGATGAAATCTTGTATGGAAGAGTGCATATCTTTTGGCTACCCTAAGAGAACTAGAGATGATTTCTTATTTAGTCTTAAGGACACATAATCTAAGTGAGCACTCACATGATTTTCTTAAAGGAGGACTAGATAAGAAATTATAAGCTCTTAAGTTAGGTTATTCTTGACGAGATTTATCTCAAATCAAGAATTTTCAGAATCTGTATAAGCTTCATCCACTGTTTCCTTGATTGTTCAAGAGGTGATAGATATATCTCTAAGTGAACAAACAAGAGAACCATGATTGGAAATTCAACATGATATTATATAAGTGAAGCTAGTAGAAATATTAGTATCACATGTAAAGGAACAATATCAAGGATAAGCGGATCCTCAAGAAATTGAAGATCCATCATTTGACCCACTCTTTGTTTTACCTATAAATACACAAGGTCTAGTGCAGTACATTCGTAGTGGGAGAGAACCTTGTTAACTCTCAAGTTGTCTCTTGTTGAGTGATATTGATCCTACTAGTTACGATAATGCACTAGAAGATGTTGTTGATCAAGTGTTGCTCAGGCTATGAACAATGAGATGAAATAATTGTATTTCAACTCCGTTCGGTCCTAGTAAAGACACCAATAGGGGTAAAACCCACAAGTTGCATGTGGACATAAAAGGCAAAGAGAGGATGGACAGAAAGGTGAAAACCTTCAAAGCTAGCTTGGAGGCATTTTTTGCCAGACGCCATGCTTGAGTCTATCCAGATTCTCTTAGTTGATACAAGTCTCAATTATGAGATTTCATTTTGGGAGTTGGATGTCAGGATATCTACATACAACAACCAAAAGGGTTTATAGCAAATGAGTAGGAACACAAGGTATGCAAGTTGTGAAAGTCTATTTCATAGACTTAAGCAAGCATCCAGGTCTTGAAACATCAGTTTTGATCATGTTATCAAAATTTTGATTTTGAGAGAACCTTGATGAATGATGTGCATTTGTATGTAAAGGATACAACGGAAGACAGTAGCTTTTCTGGTACTTTATGTAGATGATATGCTCCTTATTAGAAACAATGTGGAGGTAATATCAAGCATAAAGAGTTGGCTAAGTTAGTGTTTTGGTATGGAAGTACTGGGGAAGCCAATTAATTCTTGGTATAAAACTCTTATGAGGCCGGAAGAATAAGTTGTTGACATCACCTCAGGCTACTTACATTGACAAAACTCTTGCCAAAATTCAACATGAGAATTCTAAGAGAAGAATTATAATTCTCAGATGTAGAATTCATCTTCCTAAGGAGTGACCAAAGACTTCTAAGAAGGAAGAATGCATGAGCAAGATATCTAATGCTTTGGCAAAGGTAGACTCACACATATCATGTTGGGCGTTAAACCAGACATCTGTCACGCAGTGAGAGTAGTGAGATAGTACCATTTCGAACCTAGAGGAATACTAGATTATTGTTAAGCATGTACTCAAGTATCTTTGGAGAACGAGAGATTATATGATGGTATATTCTAGTGGGAGTCTTGAAAAGCTGAGTTTTCAAAAATTCAATTATTTCAAGTGGATATTGACTCAAGAAAATCAACCTCGAGCTATGAGTTTTTCACTAAACTCAGATAGCATTAGAGGTGAATCTTGCAGACCCAGTTACTAAGAGTTTTCCTGAACTTGTGTTCGAGAGGCGTGTTACTTCCTTGGGTCTTAGGAGGATCCCAGACTTGTATTAAGCAAGTGGAGTTATTGGTTTCATTGTGCTCTTGGAGTAAGACGATGAAACAATAAAATAATTTTCTGAATTTCATAAATAAGGTTTTATTTATTTATTTTGTGTACTATTTACAAACATAAAGGTCCGGATCAAATTGTGGAGTATATGATCATATGGATACGTTCATGGAGGACATGATCATAGGTTCTCACAATTGATGAATGGAGTCACAGCCGTTAAATAAAGTTGGACACTTTATTCAGGCTGCAATATTTTATGAAATGATTTTGTCCGAATCATTGTAAAATATTGGTGTGAATTAACATTCACATTGAAAGGATCAAGAAGAGATTTGATTAAGGTTGTTTTTCTGTCATAAGATATCAAATCTCCAGTTAACTATAGTTATATGATTTCTCTTAATCCTGAGTTTGTTATAAATAGGTAATCAAATAGTTTTCATTCTTTGATTTACCAACTGGTGAGGTTCGATCTATTGACGGCCAATAACTCGATATTTTGGGAGTGAAATTATTTGATTATCGGTATTTATGAGATAAACAACATAGAATTTGTAGGATATGTCCCATTGATATGTTTCGGTACTTGGATATTAAAGACACTGGCCAGTGCATGTAATCTATTAGAGAAACTATCATAGTCAAGGGAATAAATAATTGATTGAGTTTCAGAAAACTTGTCAATCAATTATAGACATTCTACAAAGGGGCGATGCATATTCATGTTATAAAGGTCATTAATCTTGGAGTTCACGTTCGGGCTTTTAGTGGAGTAGCGCCGAATTAGATAATCTTTCAAAGATTATCAGGAGCCTTGATGAGTGACAAATGGTAGATCCCCAAGCTAGCTTGAGACAAGGGACGGGTTGTATAATCAGATGATGATGGCTTATGGGCTACATAGTCTTGAGTTTATGAACTCAAGTTTGTGTCCAAAAGAGCAAGTGGGAGATTGTTGGGTTTAATATGCTCTTTTCACTTAAGCCCAATAGCTTTAGTGAGAGTGAGCCCAAAAGACTAATTTCAACCCATGAAGCTTAGGGTTAGTCTTGGATTGGGCAGAGTATATAAACTTTTTTTTCTCTCTAGTGCCTCCAAGGGTTACAGACATCAGAAACACAAAGAGGCAGACGTTCATCATCTGTAAGATCAACCGTAGAGCGGAATTGCGACCGTTCGTGGTGCGTTGCTGCAGATCGTGAGGCTTGAGGAGGAGAACAAAACGTGAGAAATTGTCACGCTCGCTGCTTCATCTCAGGTAATTAAAGCGGTGTTCTTCATTCCTCATCACATCGGTACGATGCGCTTCCGCGTTTCTGATGATATACCTTCAATTTCATGCCATTTTTACTCCATTAACTCTACTAACAATCAAATTCACCTAATTTACTTAAGGAAAAACAAATCTCCTATTACAAGAGACATATTGTCTCATACTGCAAAAACAAAGCACGTGATGCCTACCATTTAAAAAAAAAAAAAAGAGGAGGCAGTGTTTTCGATCTAAGACAACATATCTCTTGTAATAGGAGACTTGTATTTCCCATTTACTTAAGATACAAATTAATGAGCTTATAAGAAATTGCATAAAGTAATGTCTATCTCAAGATCATCATCAATTATGGTAATTTCCCCCGATTTCAATTCATATATAAAATTTTCAATTATACACAAAAACCTAAAAGTAATCTATAAGTGATTTAAATAAAGGATAAATTAATCAATATAAAAAGAGACAAGGAATTTTAAATCAAATCAATTTATGACAAAATGTAATTGGATTTCGTTACCTCTAACACAAAGGAGCTTAAGGATCCACAATAAAAAAAAATAAGGGTTAAAGAAAAGGTCCATTAATGACACTTAGGAAGAAGAATTTTTTTTATTAGAAGAATTGAAAAAAAAAATTGATCTTGATGACTACGCACTTGGATCTTCTCTCCGTGCCTTGGATAGTCGTCTTGCAACCAAGAATCCTTTTTTTCTTCTCAATTAATCAAAAACCTAGAAGTTCTCTTATTTTTCAATCTTCTAGCCCTTTTAAGTAAAACTCCAAAAAAATTAATATTGTGGCTTGTTATTTGTAACATCCTGAGCGCTGACGAGGGCGGGAAGTGATCGCCGATGCAAAGAGACATGGATAAGGAGCGACTCATAACAGGCTTCCAGCGGGGGGTTGCATGCATGAATAAATCGAATAGACACTCGAAAGAGAGGGATTCCAAAGACTGTGCAGGTATAAGACTGCACAGTTTGGGATAGCTTATAAGAATTAATTGGTACTACCGATATTAACAGGATGCATCTACTTTTCGGTAGCCCGGAATAGAAGAACTCCATAGTTAAGCGTGCTTGACTTGGAGCAATTCTAAGATGGGTGACCTCCTAGGAAGTTTTCCTGAGAAGTGTGCGAGTGAGGAAAAAGCACACTAAAAAGTCTCGTGTTAGTATGTGGGTTAGTCATTGATTCTTGAAGCGGTCGGGTGTTACAAGTGGTATCAGAGCAGGCCTCTCTTCCAGTACGGTGTGGTTAGAGGACAAATCAGGCGAAAGCTGGTGGGCATGTAACATCCCGGACGCTAATAAGGGCGGAGAGTGATCGCCGGTACGAAAGGGCATGGACAATGAGCGACTCTTGGCAGGCTTCTAGCGACAGGGGTACATGAATGAATCGAATTAACACTCGAAAGACAGGGATTACAGAGACTGTGCTGGTATGGGACGGTACAGTTGGAAATAGCTTATAAGAATTAATTGGTACTACCTATACAAACAAGATGCATCTACTTTTCGATAGCCCGGAACGGAAGAACTCCATAGTTAAGCGTGCTTGACTTGGAGCAATTCTAGGATAGTGACCTCCTGGAAAGTTTTCTCGAGAAGTGTGCGAGTGAGGATAAAGCACGCTGAAAAGTCTCGTGTTAGTGTGTGGGGACAGTCGTTGATCCTTGCAAGTTGTCAGGCGTTACAAGTGGTATCAAAACAAGGCCTCTGTTCCAGTACGGAGTGGTTCGAGGACGAACCAGGGGAAGTTGGTGGGCATGTAACATCCCGAGCGTTGACGAGGGCGGGGAGTGATCGCCGCTGCAAAGAGACACAGACAATGAGCGGCTCCTGGCACGCTTTCAGCGGGGGCTTACATGCATGAATGAATCAAATAGACACCCGAAAGAAAGTGATTCCAAAGACTGTGCAGGTATAAGACTGCACAGTTTGGGATAGCTTATAAGAATTATTTGGTACTACTAATACTAACAAGATGCATCTACTTTTCGGTAGCCCAAAACGGAAGAACTCCATAGTTAAGCGTGCTTGACTTGGAGCGATTCTAGAATGGGTGACCTCCTGAGAAGTTTTCCTAGGAAGTGTGCGAGTGAGGAAGAAACATACTGAAAAGTCTCGTGTTAGTATGTGGGGATAATCATTGATTCTTGAAGCGGTCGAGCGTTACATTGATTGTTGTTGATGGCTTAATTATCTCCAGTCTCCACCATCACAAAGAGGTATAGAGAGTTGACATTGCCTTTATTGTGAGGGGATATATATACACACACGATCATTCATTTTAAGTTCATACACGTCTTTCTGAATATTTTTCTAATTTTATGGTCATAAAGATAGTGATTACCTCCTTAAAAAATAATAGAAATCTCCTAGTTGTGAACCTCATTTTTATTTTTTAATCGAACAAATAGTTATAAGTTATAAAGAAGAATATCTATTTTAAGTTCACATCATGAGACTTCAGATGTGTATTGATGAACTAGTCTTCTATAAAGCCAAAAGCTCACTCGATCTATATGTGGGTTTTTAGACTTGTTAAATCGGCGCCTTTACAACCAAATGTATTGAACTTGCCTACTAAGGTTCATTAAGGGATCACATCTCTACTTTTTGATAGTAAGTATATCGATCTCACATTTGAGTATCGTTCATCCCCTGCAAACAGTTAGGTTAGACTCATGCTCTCTTATCATTAGACATCAACAAATCATTTTCTTCATAATCTATTACTCTATCAAAATATAGAGTTATTGTGACCATTCACATCCTCTCTCTCAATCTCACCGGAGATAGCACTTACAATGTCTTTCTGGAATCTTTGGTCCATATCTATGCTACTTTGAGTACTCACACAATGATATACATAACTCATTACGGGATACAAATCTAACTCCAACACTCCAAGAGCTCAAGACTTAAATATTTTTTTAATCTCCATATGTGTAACAAATTTTTATTTTCGTCTTTCTTTTTTAAATTTATAAACGTGTCTCACATGGATTTTTCCTCGCTTCATCGTTGTTTAAGAAAGTCATTACCTATTTATTTCTTCATCATCAACAAACCAGTTACAAGCTTATTCCTAAACGCAAATTTATATTCAACTCAGAAACTCCACTTCTTAGTACAATTGTTTTCAACCTAAAAATCTTACCTAAATCGAACACCCACTTGACACTCGTCAAATGTCACACCAAGGATAGCTTTTCTTACTACAATTTAATTTCTGCAAACCACCATGGGAGGGAGAAATTTTTTTAAGGGAAGATGGTGTTGTAATGGATATTCTTCTTTATAACTTATAACTATTTGTTCGATTAAAAAAATAAAAATGAGGTTCAAAACTATGAGATTTCTATTATTTTTTATGGAGATAATCACTATGAGGAAGGATATTGTGACAATCAAGTTGTGTTACTATCAAGTGACTACTAATTAATCTCACCGTTAAATCGATTATGTTGATCCAACGGTTATATTTATTTCCATCTTTGTATGATTGTGATTTCTCATATTTAAAGTAAAAGCATTAAATATGGGAAATCATAACTATACAAAGGTGGAAATAAATATAAAATATTAAATTTGGGAAACCATGACCATACAAAGATGTAAATAAATATAACCGTTGGATCAACATAATCGATCTAACGGTGAGATTAATTAGTAGTCATTTGGTAGTAACACAACTTGGTTATCACAATATCCTTCCTGACCATAAAATTAGGAAAATATTCAGAAAGGGTAAAAGGGTAAGATGCTCAGAAAGCTAAACCACATTAACTTTCAAGGTAAGATGTTCGATGTTACGGCCCATAATTCGGAAGCAGATACAATTTACGGGCTTAAAGGGTAAAAGGTTACTAGACAGTCCACTTATACGACTATGTAATGGACTAGATATAGGAAGGGGCCCAAGGATTTTAACAGAGTCTTTAATCCACAATATAGCACTTTTATTTCAAAAATGCAATTACTGAGATACAATATACGCTGGGGGAAGTACGAAAAGGAAAATAGAAAATTGAACAGCTTAAAGCCTTGCACAGTGAGCTCATTAGCAATATGGTTGTTCAATAGGCACGTTCGTGATGACATAATTGGAGCTTGTTTTATTTTATCAAAACCCAATGCAAAGTCCTAAACGTTTTTTATCCTAACGACATCAATGTAAGATTTCCCTTGTAGCTCGCGTGAAAAGTATCCTTTGTAGTAATCAGCTACACCAATTCTTTTGAACAATGCAGGTCTTTCAGGAGTAATAAGGCTTGCGGTTGGACCTATGACTCTGTTCATTTGAGGCCTGTGAAATGTGGCAATGGAAATCCTCTCCTTGTCTGAGTTGATAGTTGCTCGATGCTCGATGCTCCGGTAAATCCCATTTGTAAGAATCTGGCAAAACATTTAGGAAAGGTACCAAAAATTCTTGAGAGTCAAAATGTTTAGAATTTAGAGTGTGTATTCTAATTTTTATTCTTCCAGTGTAGTAAAAATATTTCAATGTGTGAAGTGATAAAAGGAGTTGTGAATGATTTTCTGCCAATTACCTCCAAAATATCTCCAACATTGATGATAAAAGCATTAGAGAGGGGTTTAATGGGAATCCACATTCCATCTTTCCTTATTTGGAGACCTTCAATTTCATTGGCTTGCAAGAGGATGGTAAGAGCACCAGCATCAGAATGAGGATTGAGGCCAATGACATGTTCTGGTTGAGGACATGGAGGGTAGTAATTCATCCTCATTGACTGACTTACATCTTCAAATAACTCTAGCAATTCATTAGGTTCAATCTTAAGAGCTTTTCCCATAAGTTCAATGATTGAGATGCAAAGTTTTTCCAGTTCTAAACAATAGCTCTCTATATCATTTCTGCAATGAAACAAAGTTTGTTTGAGTTACCTACATAATCAATCAATGATGTTATAGTTAAGGTGGTTGCATGAAACATGAGCAGAGAAGTACTAATAAAAAAAAAAAACATGAAAAGATGGGAGACAAACCTGAATGGTTGGGGAATATTAGCAAATAAGTGGGGAGTCCTTGTGTATGATGGAAGAGTGGTCATGTAGAATAGATCTGCCCATTCTAGCTTTTGTTCCTCGGATACAACAAAATTCTGACCAAACCCCTCCAAATCTCCTGGTTTTTGCCATATTTTCTTCTTCTCTTCCTTTGTAAGACCGAAGAACTTTTGAACACCGATCCTCACATTTACAACTAATGAAGGGTCGACCCCATGATTTATCAGCTGTAATTAGTTTCAGTGTTAAATTCTAACAAAGCAAATAAAATGACTAATGCTTTATTTATTTTAGAAATTATATCATTATTTGAATGTCATATATATTAATGGGGAAAAATGTTTCTCCTATAATCCAGAAATAATGTCGTTTTGGAATTTTAGAAGATAATTTTATCTCTCATATATAAAAGAAGAAACGTTAATCCCATATTAATATGGGACATAAGTCAAAAAAAAAAAAAAAAAGCGTGTGACATTACAACTTTAAAAGATAAATGTGTGTTCTATAACAAAGACAATTTAATAAAATTCTTTCACTTCAAGACATAGATTATCGTGCTATATATCTTTTTTTTCAAACATATTCTAATTAACTCTTTGAAACAAGTAGGTTCTCTCACTATATTCATAAGTTTTAACTCTTTGAGTTGGCTACGAGACTAATCTAGAATGCGAGACATGTGAGAGATAATGATTTTAAGTCCCTTCCAAAAGTAACATATAGAGATCAAACTGAAATCCTTTTCTTTTTTACTGCTCAGTTCACACGAATCAACTGAGCTGCCACAATTCCTTTCCACTTCACCCCTTCGTGTCTTCAATTGCAATGTGTATGCGTTGGAGTTTTTTTTTTTTTTTCCATAATGTACATGTGTGAGTTGTTTACTAACTGAAAATTAAAGGATTTTCTAAATAAACCATAGGTTTAAAAAAATTAGTTGAGAGGTAAATTAAATTAAATTAAATTATTATTAATAGATAATCTTTCATTAATAAGAAAAGAAAAAGTAAAGAAAGAATATATATATCTGTGTACCACCAAAACAAATCATTTCTTGAAAACATGTGAACTCTTGACTGTGATCTTGAAAAATATAATAAAGAAGGAGAATAATCCAAACCTGAAAGAAACCCCATTCTTTGCATGCATGGTCTAGCTTCTCTAGCTCAGTTCCATCTTCAAACAGCAATTTGTTCAGATCGATGACTGGGACTTGTGGTAAAGGGATTGTGTTAGAAACAATAGGAGGGTCTTGGTTTGGTCGAACATATCGTTCTGGAACTTTCGTCAATGTTTGCTTAGCTAGTTCCTGGACAGAAGGCACCACTATAGAGGTTCCAAGCTTGCCATTTTGAGAATCCATAGCTGCAAATGTGTGCAACCAACTTGATGTTTTTTTCTCTATTCTTGCTCGGGTTTATATTATTTGAGTGAAATTGTAATAAATAATTGGCAATTCAAATTCAAACTTGTTAGATACACGCAAGTTTCAATTTTCAAAATCTTCAGCAAGTGAACCAAATAGGCTAATGAATTTATTTAATATGAATACCTAAAAGTTTAAGTAATTAAGTTTTATTATAATATTATTAGTCTAGATATGACAAAGTAATAAGCACGGAATTTATAAAGAAGGCCACTTGTAACCTTTAGGTAGTGTTTAGTTCAAGAGATATTTTTATTTACTAGAAAAATGTAATTACAAGAAAAAATGTAGGAATGTAATTTTGGTAGAAAAGTTTAAAAAAAGTTGTTTGGTATCACAAAATATTACTAGAAATATTGGGTTAAAAATCCTATTGTGTGTTTGGTTTAAAATAAGATTTAGATGGGGATGTTCCAACTTGTCACCATTTTCTTCCCCAAAAAAAATTTATCTGGTTTATGAACAAAAATACCACATTCTTAGATGGATTCATCAACAGTATATTATCTCATTTTTTACATGCAATCCAATTTAGCTAGGCAACCTAGTTTGATAGATAAAATTGAAGATTTCCTTCTACCAAACATGGAGAAATCACAATGCCATATACACTTCCCTAGGATAATTTTGAAAACTCTCCAACCAAACACTACCTTAGACATGGCCCGATAAATCTCTCTAAAGATGAATGAAAGGGACTAAAAACTAAGGCTTTGTTTGGAAGTTGATTTTTGTAGGGAAAGGAAAGGAAGGGGAGGATTTTATTAATCTCTTCCCTTGTTTGTGAGTTTAAAAAAATGGGGGAAGGGAATTGAGAATTTTTGCAAAATTCTCCAAAATCCTTTTCACCCTTAAAATTAAAGTTCCCCCAATTTGGAGGATTTAAAGGGGGATATTGAAAATTACTTATCTAACCTTAGCATTAATATGTGAAAAGTACATAAATATGAATCATTTTTAAATGTGACATTATTAGAAAAGTCTCAAATACCGACAGAATTTATCGACGAAAAATATTTTGTCAAAAATATGATATTTTCTAGTAGTGTGAAAAATACATAAATAATTTTGTTTAAAAATTTTAAATTTATTTATTTGTAAAATATAATAATTAAATTAATTTTTAAAAAAGGATAAAATTGTAAAAATATCTCATTGACCCTCAAATTTCTCCCTTACCATTTTTTTAACTCCCAAACAAGGAAAGAGAATACCCTTCAATTACCTTTCCTTCCTTCCCCTCCTCTCCCCTTAGATCTCCTTCCTTCCTCTCATAAGGAGGGGAAGGAAAGAAAATGGAGAGTTTTAGAAAGTTCTCCCTTGTTTGTGAGTTTAAAAAAATGAGGGGAAGGAATTGGAGATTTTTACTAAATCTTCTAAAACCCTCCCTCTTCTTAAAATTAAAGTTCCCCCAATTTGGGGGATTTGAAGGGGAAAATATTAAAAAATTACTTATCTACCCTTAGCATTAAAATGTGAAAATTACATAAATGTGAATCATTTTTAAATGTGACATTATTAGAAAATTCTCAAATGCCGACAAAATTTATCGACGAAAAATATTTCGTCAAAAATAGTGTTAAATTTTTTGATGAAAATCATATACGTCAAAAAATTCTGTCAAAACTAAAGACGAAATTAGAGACGAAACAAGATTTTTCCATAATAAGTGACATAAATTTCTTACGAAAAAAAATTCAGTCAAAATTATTGATAGAATCTAAATTCCATCAAAACTTTCAATGAAAATATTTTCGTCCAAAATTTTGACGAAACACATTTCTATCGAAAAGATTCGACAAAAAACAATTACGTCAAAAATTTTTACGGAAATCATTTCCATCAAAATTTTCCGCAAAAATTTTCGAAGATAATTATTTCCTTCAAAATTTGTGACTAAAAATATTTCTGTAAAAATTTTGACGGAAATTTTTTTTGTCAAAATTCTTTATGGAATCTAAATTTCGTCAAATTATTTCCCTCAAAATATTTCACAAAAAAATATTTATCAAATATTTTGATGAAAAATATTTCTATCAAAAAAATTTGACGGAAAAATATTTCATCAAAATTCTTTACAGAATTTAATTTTTGTCGAGAGTTTTCGACAGAAACATTTACGTTAAACTTTTTGACAAAATAGAAAAAATTTGATGGAAAATATTTCCGTCAAATTTTTTGATAAAACACATTTCCATCAAAATCTTCAACAGAACACATTTCAGTCAAAAAATATTTGACAAAAAATATTTCTGTAAAATAATTTGACGGAAAAAATATTCTGTCAAAATTCTTTACAGAATCTAAATTTTGTCGAAAGTTTCGAATGAAACATTTCTCTCAAAAATTATAACAAAACAATTTTCGTTGAAATTTTTGTCAGAACACATTTCCATCGAAATTTTGAACGGAAAACATTCCGTCAAAATTTTTGACGGAATTCTTTTTTCGTTTAAAACATTTGATGGAGGAAATCATTTTCGTTAAAACTTTTGACGAAAACTAAATTTCATCGAAAATTTTGATACAAAATTTATTTTTGTGAAAATATTTATCTGAGAAAATATTTCGTAGCTTTTCGACGAAATGTATTCTAACGAAAAAATAATTTTGTGATGAAATTTTCATCGCTTGCAACGTAAAAATTTCGTCAAAAATATGATCTTTTTTAGTATTATGAAAAGTACATAAATAATTTTGTTAGAGATTTAAATTTAATTTAATTTGTAAAATATAATAATTATATTTATTTTAAAAATGGGATAAAATGGTAAAAAAATCTCATTAACTCTCTATTTTTCTCCTTTACCATTTTTTTAACTCCCGTACAATAGAAAAAAATACCCTTCAACTTTCTTCCCTTCATTTCCTTCCCCTCCAAGCTCCCAAATAAAGTAGAGAGCCTTATTTATAACTCTTAATTCTTCTTCTAATCACTAATGGAAAAACAATTATAATACATACACACACAAAATTTTGGATTATAAAAAGTCAAAATCTCAACTTTTAAAAAATATTTCTAATATATATATGTTTAATTTTTTTTAATGGCAATGGGTGTTTTGAAAGCAAAGACATAATACTTGTAGGAAATTGATAATCACATTAGACACAAAATGCAAACCGAAATAGGAAAAGAGAAAGGGAAAAGAAAATTGACACAACGGTTTACCTTGATTCTTCCAGTATAGATTATGTCATGTTTGTCTATACTATATTCTTCTCATTTACACTCGTTACAAGTCAGTCAGTTTACAAAGAAATATAAATAAGTTTTAGAAAATCCCTAAAATAGCAGTTATTCATGAGTTCAAACTCAAACTACTTAGAAAAAGAAAATACAACGAGTCATCAATGAGTCATTAATGAGTCAGGGGCCCACAACAGTACCAAATCTCTACAACAATGAGTCATCAATGAGCGGGATCCCAATTGGCTTTCTGTTGATCCCACCAACAAGGATCTCCATCTGAATACGTAATATGAGTCATATCTATAGGTGTGTAAATGAGCGGGGCTAAGTTGAGCATTAGCTTAAATAAGTCAAGTTTTTGTAAAAGGTTCGCTTTTTCTACAGTTACTGCAGAAAACTTATCTGCAGTAAGCCTAATACGATGTCGTTTTGGGACAAAAATCATGATGTTTTTTGTAATTTTAATTTATTTCAGGATTATTATAATTTTTATAATTATAATTATTTAATTTTTCAATCCTAAAATTACGTTGTTTTGGAAATAGATGCAGATAACTTATCTACAGTAACTGCAAAAATATTATTCTGTTTTGTAAAATATTTTAGGCCTAACCTAGTCTGTTAGCCTATGTAGACTCAAATTATAAGTCTAGTTTAACCTATATTTAAAAAATAAAAATCTTACCGTTAGTCTTTTTAAGTTTATTAGGCAAAATATATACTCATTGGAAGGTTATCAACTTCCTTTTAATGCTGTGGAGAATGGTTCAAACTTACTTTTGAAGTGACGAGTGAAATCTCTACCATGCGTTATATCCAAAATCATATTATAATATCTTCTAGACTTTGACATCAATTCATAAATAATCTAATTAATAATCCTTTGTTATAATCTCTTTCTTTTTCTTAAGAAATTGTATGTATGAGTTATGAATATGGGTGTAAATAGGTTAAGCTAAATTAGACTTTGACTTAAATAGGTTAAGTCTGTGTAAAATACATTGGGTCTGGCCTAGTCTGTTAGCGTATGTAGGTTTCAATTTACAAGTCTGGTCTGACCTATATTTAAAAAATAAAAGTCTTAGCCTAGACCTGTTAGTCTGTTTAAGCCTATTAAACATTCAACAATTAAAAGAATAACTAAAATAATATTATTTTATTATTCAAATTTATTAAAATAATAATTTTATTTAAAATAAATAATATTATATAGGCCGGTCTGAAGACTTATAGGCTCAATATGTACAAAAAAACTTATGGCCTATTTTTTAAATAGGTTTTTTTTAAAATCTAGGTCTGTTCTATTTCACTGTTTGTAATAGACTATGTCTGACCTAATATAGACTAGGTCGTAAGTCCCTGTAAGCCGGACTAACTCATTTATGAACGCCGGTCGTGTATATTAGTCGCACACGATCATTGTACTTATAAGTTATAATGAACGGTAAACATAATTTGTTAAACTGGGAAAGTGAATATAACGCTGCTTGGTGAATTAACTTTGGATAAAATCCCTAATTCAAAGTATTTTTAGATAAAATTTAAACATTGATCCTTATAGTTTTTATTTATTTTTAAATATTTCAAATTGAACCACACATTTATAAATATTTTCTAAGCAATTCCTTCCGTCACTAGACGATTTACATACCAAAAAAAACACTTAGTCGACAAAAATACATTTAATGGGTTTAATTTGTCAACTAATAATATTTCAAACATAAGTTTACAGTAAGGATAATTTTAAAAACATTGTTAAGTATGATGATTAGCTTGAAAATAAAAATTACAAGGACAAAATTGAGCATAAGTAAAAATAAAAGGACTAAAATTTTAATATCTTATTTTTCTTTATAAAGATTTCACTTTTGTCATTATTATTTTTCCTTTTAAAATATTATGCTTTTGCAATCAGTTGAAGCAGTTGAAATCGATTGTCATCTTTGAAGTAGTCAGAGCAATTTTTCTTGATGGTTGCTTTTAATAATTGCATCGTTCTTGTTTTGTAGTAGTTGTATGAAGCTTGGCTGATTCCTCCTTTGAGTAAAAAAATAAGTTTTCTTCGCTCAAAACTCAAGTTAACCGAATAATGAAATTTTGATTTGGTTTAGGGTCAATTGGGTTAAATTTTGATTGTAAAAATTAGATTTATTATATTTTAAAATGTACTGATTTGACTTGATGTTACATAAATTTATAATTTTTTAAATGTTAAGAATAAATGACAAAATTTCGTAGCTTAAAATAATACCTTACACATAACATAATAATATTTTTATATTTTCATAATTTGTTTAAAAATATATGGCCTAAAGCTCAATTTATTATTTTTCAAAAATAAATTTTAAATTGTGTGTAATAACTAAATTAGTGTATTTTATTTAAATATCAAGTTAATTCAATCATTAATTCGCCATGACGCCTAAAAAATTAACCCTACAAAAATATTGAGCTGGGATGAACTTGGCCAACCAGTTGTATACTACTATACTCCTAGGGTTTTATTAATCTCATGTTAAAGAAGATAATTATCTCATGTCATAGAGACAAACTAGTGGGCTCCACTATCTAAAAAAATAAAATAAAAAATAAAAAAAATGTGACACAGTTATCGAAGGATGTGTAGGAGAGAAAACTTGTCTTATGTGACATGAGAATAGTTTTTCTCATACTCCTATAGTCCTATCTACTTTTTTTTTGTTTGTAATCACTCCTATCTACTTTATCTTCTTCTCTAAGTACAAAAGATTTAGAAATTAATTCTGTGATCATTTTCTCTTTCTCTTTTTTTCTCTCCTCTCTTTTCTCTCTAGACAGCCCACGTTGAATCGGGACCACTATATATTATTATATTTGCTCAAAAGATCTTAAATGTGGCTACTACCTATATAAAAATACGGTGAGGGTTATATTTACAAATTTTTTGTTTCTTTCGAAAATACACTAGATTTACACTATATATTTCTAGGAATATATAATATAATTTATAAAAAATTGTAAAAAAAAATTATAAACGGATCATTCCCCTAAAAATATAGTGCTATTTTTTTGCATTTCTTTTATATGAAAAGTTGAATGTTCGAATCAGATTTTTAACACAAGGTTCCTATGGTTAAATAATATTCATTTGGCGAAAAATACTTTTTCCATTAACTTTTTTATAATTTGGTTTCATTATTTATTTAGTAAATTGTTAATAGGGGTGAAATTATGTCAGACGATTTGTTGAAAGCCTACGGTCTGAACCATTTACCAAATAAATTGTATCAAAGCTATTTGAAAAGCTTATTTAGCCAAATTTTAAACAATCAAAAAGGCCTTATAACCTAAAATGTTAGCATATTTGAATAGATTTATTTTATTATTATTATTATTATTATTATTATTATTATGAAATCATATTATCGTTAAGCTATTTGAAGGCATAGCCTCCTTGGCTTATTTTAAGGCCTAGACTCTTTATTCTATTTAGAAGTAGGTCAAATAGTATGTACAGATCTTATACCTGATATTTAGTGTTCTAAAGCTTTAGATATCAAGATAAGAAACTACTAAAATTTATTGAAATAATTTAAAGGATATCATCTCAAATTTTACTCAAATCAAGAAAAAAAAGAATTTTTTTAAATTGAAAATCGATATTTGAAAAATGTGATAGTCTTTAATTGGGAGTTTGATTATGTATAAGAAATGTCGGAATTTTAATTCCATTTATCTTTGATATATTTATAAAAAATTACAAAAAAATTAATTGTATAAATTATTAATAAATTAAAAAATTATTTTTTATAAAAATAAAATAATAAATCAAAATAATTATTAAAAAAATCAATTATGAAGAAAAATTAATTTTGACATGACATATGAGACAATGCCAACTCTAATGTATCCTGCTCTGTATTCAAACAACTTAAAATCTTGTTATCTTAAAAAAAATATTTATGGGTTAGTTAATTTTAACAAATCTTGTAAAAAGGTTTTATTATGAAAAAAAAAATCTACAAATACATAGAATATAAGTAGGGGTGTTAACAGGCTGAGCCGAGCTTTGGTCTTAAGAGGCTAAGCCTGTGTTTAAATGTGTCAGTCTGACCAAGCCTGTTACTTGTTATGAATATAATTATTGACATGTGGCCTGACTTATTTACAAAAAATAAAAGTTAAAAGCCTGGTTTAGCCTATTTAAAAAAAATAAGACAATAAAAATTTATCCAAATAGAATATACAATCAACAGCACTAGTAATTCCAAAAATATTCATAAATTCAATATATAACCAAACAACATAATATAGAACAAAATTATTCAAAAAGTCTGTTTAACAAATAAAATGGAGTGAAATGGATTGAAGGGAGATAGGGGGCTATTACAAGCAGTATAAAAAATATAAAATAAAAATAAAAATTAATATACTAGGCCAGCCTGAGAGGCTCTAAGGCCGAACTTTTTAATTGGAGCCTGAGGTCTTTTTATTAAACGAGGTTTTATACAAGTTCAAGTCTGGTTCCAACAACCAATTTTAGACATATAAGCTCAGACCTTCACGAGCCGAGCCAAAGGCCCCTGGTTCGTTTAGTACCCATAAATATAAGATAATATAGCCATATATAAACATAAAACATTTGAGGATGAAGTATCATATAATTAATATTGTAGATCTTTACATGGATTTAAAAGTTTTAGAACAAATTTATAGGATAAAAAAATGACTTTTAATTATGAGAAAATTTGGAAAATAAAAAATTAACCTGTAGATAAAATGTGCATATAAATAAACAAATAAGAATATGTTTTAAAATTAACCTATCATGCATTTCAAAATTAACACATTATTTCCCAGTTAAACTAAATAACAAGGTAAATCTAAACTATGCAAACCAGAGAATTTAAAAGTTTTTCTTTCTTTCTTTCTTTTTTGGTATATATTACTCATCTTAATCCTATTTAATTTATTTCCTTTGGTTATTTGGTTTTTAATTATTTTTTTCACTTCAATTTTTGTAGCCTTTCATGTTTGTATCATTGTAACAACAATAAATAAATACAAATTAGCTAAAACTAAACTCCTAGCCTAAGTGCAAATTAATCCACAATTTAAAATTTTACCCTGATCCAATCCAAGGACTCCAGAACTTTTGTAAGCCCAAAATTTCTACAAGAACCCACAAATTCCAAAGTTATAAGATAATTTTTTATTTATTTATTAATTTAAATCAAATGTGCTAACCTTATCCTGCTAAAAATCAGAATTATATTTCTCTTCTTTCTCTTTTTTTATCTAAAGGCAAAAGTAAATGAAAATTTTAAATGACCGATAAATTTAAATTAGAATTTTTAAACCTCTCCAAAGGCTCAAACACCTTAATTAACTGAACCTCTCTCTTACAACACAGATAATACACTTCCAAATATTTCATTGATTGAAAGTATGGGCTCATTTTTAACACATTATTAATGTCTGGGTAATGTTCAGTATGGACTCAAGCCTCGAAGTGTTTGGTGGGTTTTTTAGCTATTGCTCTGCTTTCATTTTACTTGTGTTTTCCGTTTCCCTTAATGTGGCTCAACTTCTCAGCTACTAATAGAGTTAGTGAAACATTGAGTATATATCATTAGTTCAGAAATTTCCAATTGATGTAAAGAGTTGGAGGACACACCCCTTCCACATATCAGCTAATTAAAACTAGTTCAAGATCACACATATTAAAAACCCCACGATAATAATTTGCTAATCCAAATTAGCTTCCAAGGTAAAATGTTCAGCTTCAATCATTGAAAAGTGAGACAATACTCGGTGCCATGCATTATTGTAATATTGTACATTAGCTATGGCTTGTGACATAATTTTTTGCTGTGTTATTGTTTAATTTTCCATCCTCCCATCAAAGCGAATTGAACTTTTACTATATCCCATTTTGGATCCTCATGACATCAATATATGATTTCCCTTGCAGCTCCTGTGAAAAGTATCCCTTATAGAACTCTTCTACACTAATTCTATTGAACTCTGCAGGTTTTTCAGGAGTAACAAGGCTTGGTGCTGGACCTATAACTGCGTTTATCCTAGCACTGTGAAATGCAGCAATGGAAATCCTCTCTTTCTCTGAGTTAATTGTTGCTCGATGTTCGATGCTTCGGTAAATACCATTGGTCATTATCTGCCACACAATTTAGGATATGTACAAAAAAAAATACTTAAAATCAGAATGTCTTATTCTTATAGTGTTGTAAAATTACTTAAATATCAAATGATAATAGGATTTGTGAGTTAATGATTTTGTGCTATAGTTACCTCTAACATGTCTCCAACGTTGATGACAAAAGCATTAGGAAGAGGTTTAATAGGAATCCACATTCCATCTTTTCTTATTTGAAGGCCTTCCATTTCATTCACTTGTAGAAGGATTGTAAGGGCACCAGCATCAGAATGAGGATTGAGTCCAATGACTTGTTCTGGTTGGGGACATGGAGGGTAGTAATTCATCCTCATTGCTTGGCCTCCCTCTTCAAATAACTCTAGCAATTCATTGGGATTGATCTTAAGAGCTTTTGTCATAGACTCAATGATTGAGACACACAGCTTTTTCAGTTCTAATGAATATCTCTCCAGATTATCTCTGCAATGAAAACAATGTTTGTTACTTTCTTTGAGTTTTCTGTAGTTAAGGTGGTAGCTAGCAAGATAAATGCATACAAAAAAACAAAAATAGTGAGGGAGAGAACCTGAATGGTTGGGGAATAGTAGGAAATAAGTGGGGATTTCTTATGTATGAAGGAAGAGTGACAATGTAGAATAAATCTGCCCATTCAAGTTTGTGTTCCTCTGATACAACAAACATCTGACCAAATCCTTCCATTTCTCCTGGTTTCTGCCAAAATACTTTCTTCTCTTCCATTTGAAGATTGAAAAGTTCTTGAACATCTATCTTCAAATTTTCCACCAATGAAGGATTGACTCCATGATTGATCACCTATCATTAATTTTCATAATAAAAAATTTAACAAGAAAAAAAAAATACTATCATTCAGCAATTTCTTGAATTATGGCATATCCATATCAATCAAGTCTGTGTTGTCCCCTTCATTTTCATTTCAATTGAAGAAAAAAAATGGTAAGTTCGGCAAAAGTATTGACAATTGAAAGGGAAAGTACAATCATTTATGAGAGAGGGAAATTATTTTGATAAGTTGTCATTTTTCAATGAAAAGGACAAAGGGGATATGCAATTTTTGCATGACTACGTGTCTATTAAAATGACATCATTAAGAACTTTTTTTTATTGTTGTGCAGTAGATCAGTGGATGTTAAGTTTTTGATTAGTTGTGCCTAATAAACACTATGTTCATGTAAGAAAATTCCCAAAAAAGATAGCGATTTGAATTTATATCCATGATGCGTGTAAAACTGATTTCTTAGAAAAATTGAGGCTACAATGAACTGAAATCAAAAGGCACTCTATTAAAGATATAATTTTATTTCAGTCATCGTGAAAAAAACAAAAAAAGTATTGTTATACCAGGAGGGTTATATGTTACAAGTCCACGTTACAAATTCTTACAAACTATATTATGTACTTCCGGGAGAACACTCGGTTACATTATGTTATTCCAGAAGTACACAGTGTAATTTACAAAAATTTGTAAAAAAAAATTTGTAAGCTGATGATTCTCCTTATTATATATCCATGTTTTACTCTATCTTGACTATGAACAGGGCACGGTTTTAACACTAGGTAAAAATAAAATAAAGGAGCACAATAATCCAAACCTGGAAGAAACCCCATTCTTTGCATGCATGATCCAGCTTCTCCAGTTCAGTTGCATCTTCACACAACAATTTGTTGAGGTCAATGACTGGGACTTGTGGCAAAGATGTTGTGTGAGATACAACAGGAGGGTCTTGATTTGGATGAACATATCGTTCTGGAACTTTGGTCATGGTTTGCTTTGCTAGCTCCTGGACAGAAGGAACTATTATAGAGGTTCCAAGGTTCTTGACCATTTCCGGATCCATAGCTGCAAAACAAGTCCAGTCAGCTTGATATTTCTTTCTCTGATCAGTGATCAATCCCCTTGCTTGGGTTAATTTGATGAGAGATATTGGAATAAATATGAAGCTGCAATTCAATTTCAAAGTCATGGGGACCATCAAGTTTCAATATTATATATTTATACAAAATGACTTTTCCAAATCAACCTAACAAAACTTATCAACTTATCAATGATGAACAGATAGTGTTAATATATACATTTAAAGCAGACTCTATTGTTTATTGGAGCAATTTTTCTTTACAGATGCTTCCATTAATTGCATTTGTCTTCTTGTGTTGTTGTTATGTGATGCCTTCGTTCCGCCTATGTTGAATATGGCTACAAATCTAGAACTATTTATTTATTTTACACAAAGTTCATGTGGCTAATATAATATTCACATCATATAGAAATAACCGCAGCAAAATTTGAAATAGTGTACCTTTGATTTGAATTAATAAAGGGGATTTTTTTTTCATGCAATAGGAGAGGAGTTTTATCTCCTATTAACATAAATGAAGTGGAGCCCATCGATTTAAAAAAAAAAAAAGTGATACGTTATTTGATACGAGTACAATATGAAAGAGTAATCTCATGTAACATGAGAATATAATTTTCCATTAATTCATATAAATAAAGAGTTCATTTTTCTGCAATGAATACACATAAGTTATCTGTATTGAGCCCAAAATGACATTATTTTGAGACAAAAATTAATGTATTTTTGTAATTATAACTTATTTCAAAGTTATAACAGTTTTTATCATTATAATTTTTTAATCTTGCAACTTAAAATAACGTCGTTTTGAGAGTAAATATAGATAGCTTATATTTACATATACTCTAGAAACATTAAAACCATAAATTAGGGGTGGCAATACGGGTCAACCCGACACGACACGACACGTTTTTGACCCGTACACTATTTGACACGACCCGTTTTGTAAACAGGTCATAAAACACAAACCCTGACACGACCCGTTGTGGGTCACGGGTCAATACGGCACGACCCGCAAAATTTAAAATTTTAAAAAAAAGTGAGATTTTTTGAAAAATAAATAAATTAAAAACAATAAAAAATAAAAATAAAAATAAAAAAAGATTAGCTTCTGTTTTTTGAGATTTTTAGTTCCTTCTATTCTTTTCTATACTAAACAATGACTATATATATTAATATATAAATGAATAAAAATAATAATATAATAAAATATTTAATAAAAAAATAAAAAAATGACACTTGTGCGGGTTGACACGCGAACCCGCGGGATGACACGTGACCCGACACGAAAAAAAACGGATCACATTTACACAACCTTGACACAACCCGCCTGACCTGCGGGTTGACACGACACGTGATTTGACGAGTCGGGTCACGAGTCAACCCGCGGGTCAATATCTGTATTGCCACCCCTACCATAAATAAAACACATTAGATAGACAATTGACTATTTGTTATTTGGAGAGGAGCATTGCACACTTGGGTATACTTACACAACACGAAAAAACATGTTTGTGAGTGCATTATCTTTCTATTATACTTAGGTTTGTTTGGATGTGATTTTTTTTTTAATGGTTTCAATTTATTTATTCAATAAAAGGACTAAAAGTTTGTAGAACTGTCAATAAATGCTTCAATTCATTTTGGTTGCCCTAGTTGAAACGGCTTTGTGGGTTTTTCGCCCTCTTTTGTTTTTCGGCTGGGCTAAATAGAGTGGGCCAGCTTATATTGACAATTCTATAAATTATGAATCACCCTCTTTCCCGGAAATCATACAAAAGTCAATCAATATTTTTATAATTATTTATTTTAATATTTTTTCTTTATTTATTTATTATTATTAATCTATCTTTATATGATTATAATTTTTTACATGATGATATCATATATTTTTTTAACATAAGAGAATTCAAATCTATTTCTCCCATATTGTTTTAGAGGGACGTGGCAATTGATTAATTTATGTGGACATTACGGTGGGTAATCTGACCAGTATGGGTTCACTTGTTTGGAGGGTTTTAGCTATTGCTCGGACTTCTTTTATGTTGTGCTTTCTGTTTTGCAAGTTCGACTTCTTTAGCCAAAACTAGAAAATTTATTCAGCGCTAATGATCCACTAAATTTTCGATGTATCTTCTATATATAATATATGTGATTTATTTTTATTAAATTATTAATAAATAACTTATTTTAAAATTAGGTGAGAGAATTATTCGATAAAAAATAAGACATGTGTCACATTATGAATAGAAAATGTATCGAAAACTCATTGCATCCCTAACACTCAAGATATTCTCCAAAAACTGGAGTGAAATATTTTAGTATATGATCAGGATAAAATATAGGCCCAGTGGAAGAAGCCCAAACCCATTAAAGATCCAAAGCAAAGCGCGATGGACAAACATCGTGCATAAGACGCGATGCCCTCACCGCGCTGGACGAGACGCGATACTCATATCGCGGACAAAACCCCCTTAAGGAAGCTAACTTAAGGCCCAAGGCAATCCCACCGCGCCTTTATACCAATAAACGAAAGACAGCACCAGCTTACCGCGACTCTACAACTGGACATTAGAGAAGCTAAGGCTACTCAGGTCCTAGCAGTGACGTGCAGCCCAAGCCTGACCACTCAGAGGCCAAGTTGCCTTGCTAAGGCGGCATTCTAAACATTATATAAGCAGATGGTACAATACCAAGGTATAATCATCATTTACATTAATAGCATATAAACTCCTGCCTCTGATACTGACTTAAGCATCGGAGTGTCATCGCAGGTACTCCCATTCAGATCCAACGCGCTACAACAAAAGACAGAGACAAAATAAGATCTAACCTCAACTCCAGGTCCAAGACCAAGAACAACAATCTATATCTCAACCGTGTGTGATTTGGCTCGATACATATTGGTCAGCCCATATTGTATTTGTTCTTATCAGTATACATGGCCAGTTAAGAAATCTCCGATTCATGTGATTTACATCTAAGTCACGCTCTGTTATGAGAATGTTTATAAGCTCTATATTTTGTTTTGTTAAAAGATATTTTTCTTTTGTACAGAGTCAACTGCTGATCTTAGAAGGATTTGGAATTAAAGTGGTAAATTGTTTGTGCAGGCTCTTTTTGGCAACTCTATCAAAAAGAAAACTAATTTGTGTTACTTTAATTCATGATGCTGTGAATTGCTGCTAGTTATATTGTTCAAATAATCATTATAAGATGAAAATCATTGATCCCATTCTCAAAAGCACAATAAAATGAAAAAAAAGTAATGTAGTTTAAGTTCATTTTAACTAATAATGCATCGTTGTAGCTGGTAACCATTAATTGAGTGCACTTTATTGCCGAGGCAAATTATTGTTTCCTTTACTGAATCTGAGTTAACAAGTACATAATTTCCGGTGCACATAAAGGTTAAATATTAGGGGGGGAAATACATAATTTATATTGGAACAAATAATAGAGTTTTATCAATTTGGTCTGCATGAGCCAATACTGACATATATTGCCAAAAAGTTGTATCCTGGAGAATTTTAGTGACTGGCTGAACATATTCAATCACTGTAATCCTTGTTGGTTCTGCATCATGTTTAAAAGATTTGTAACATAATATCTAATAAAGAGAAATCATAATTTTATGAAAAAGAAGAAAACAATAAATGTTACCTGCATTTGAGTACAGATCTCAATGACTTCAGCTACTGGTGCCCAATCACCAAAGTTCCTTTCTATAAACTGGTAAGCAATGCCAGTCTTTCCACTCCCTATTATAAAGAGTCCACCCTTTATTTCACCTTCTCCTTTGAAATTGTATTTAACTTCCAAGCTTTTTGCACGCTTGAAGTTGGAAAGTGCTCTTGTATTCAGCAAAAATCCTGATAGGAACTTCTCCTTGAGCAGTTTTCCCCCTCCAAGAGCTCTATAGAAATCCCTACCCCGATCAAGAAGTACAACACCACCCCAATATCTAGGCCAGAATTTTTTTACCTGTTATACCATAATAATAAGTCAAGTCATGAAAAGTAGAATGAAAGAACAAAAATGGCTCAAGTCTGGTAATACCTCTGACTCTATGTGCTCATGAATGACTGCAAATAGTTGAACCCCAAGTGCATCAAATATGGGTTTTCTGGAAAAAAGCTGGTGTGCCTCAGCTCTACACATGATGCAGCTGTTTTCAAGGAACTTAAGTGATGAAGAAGAAACAATTACACCCTAACAAACAAAGAGACATTTAAGTGGGGAGGATCAACATACACCGATGTAAATCTAACAAGTCTTACATTTATTATTAGCCATTGATTCTACTTGCATCTAATAGTTCACATAGATAATAAATTAGAATTATCTTATCCAAATTGGATCAATGACTAACCATGAATGTGGGATCAGTGAATAACAATAACCGTAAGAATTGTACCAACATAAGTTGATCCTTCCCCATTTAAAGTATTCAAAAAAATATGGGAATTTTCAGGGATTCAGAAGTTAATATTTGTTCTATATCAATCTTTGTGTGTGTTGGTTTGATTGTTTGTATCTTGTTTCTTTATAGTAATGACCTTATGCACATAACAACTACAAAGACACACATGTCTGAACCCATGCAAATTTATCAGAAGAGCATGATTGAAGTAAATATATTGCAATACAAGCCAAATTGGCAATTCTCTAGTGTAATATAACAATTTACCCTGGTCTTCGGAGGCACAGGAAAACAGCTGGTTTATCTCGCCATAGTGCTGAAGCCTTCAGTGGAGGTGCTTTGGTTTTTACCAATGGTTCCATGCCAATCTTATACTCTGGAGTTAATTTTTGAACTGAAATATTTTCAATAGCACTATATGGAGCAACTTGGTCACTGACAGGAGGTGGTTTCACTTTCACACAGCAACATCCCCTAGACTCAGCTGGCTCAGAAGCTACAATCCCTTTAAAGACATATCCATCTTTAATCCTCATATCAACCATTGATTGTTCCAATGATTTATCAGAAGCTGCATTACTCCTTATATGTGATCTCATCGTACTACTTGAGCTATAGGATCCGACACTCTTGGGGATGCTATCATCACTAGACATTATGCTGGTTCTTCTTCTAGCAGCAAGTTCACGTAATTTAAGAGAGTCATCATTTCTGGTTGTGTGTACAAAACGAGCAATGTGGCCTCTCTTCATTTCAAACTGGGCAACAAGATCCATTGTGCTTAAATTAAGAATTTCTGGAAGACTTTTCTCACAGTGCTCCATCTTATCTGCATATTGCATCAAACCACGATCATGCAGGTAAGACCTGATTCCAAGTGCTACCTATGTTATTAGAAGGAAAAGACTATAAGAAGCATATAGTTTTATAGTGAGTGTTATCTGGTAATGATAGAAGTTGCATTCCGAAGCAGATTATGATTGAATAATAGGATGATAGCAGAATTAAATAATAACTATCGATAATGATAACCCACCTTTTGCTTTTGTGTCATGTGTAATGAATCCATGTCCTCTGAACTCATAACCTTCAGGGTTGGTACATCATCCCAACCTTCTTCCAACAACTTTGGGAGTAGTCCCTTCAAAATTCCATTTCCTATGAATTCTTCCACTGAAAAAGAAGCCATTCTTTCCTTACTAGGATTGGTTGCTCTTGATGAATGATAATCTTATCATATGAATGTGATTCAATGTGCAGACAACCTTGTTGCTTTGGCCAAAGTATCATGCATAATGTGTATATAAGCCTTTCATAGACGATATAATTTAATATACGCATTTAATGTGTCCTTGGTTAATGATGTGACAATCTGGTTCAACCTTTTTCTATATGGTTAATCAATCCACTTATCCTGCCGCACTGCGAATTTATCTATTACAAAAATAGAAAACAAGTATAAAAGGTTTTTTTTCTGTCTTTTTAGTTTCTAATTGTTTTGAGCTAAAGATGAAATGAACAAATAGATTCTGTGTGTAATTTGTGTTTGAATGCCCTGTGTAAAATCATATTATTGGCTTAATGTCATGTAACTATGCATATTCTGGTCTATTTATGAGTTCTTCTAGGTTAATCAATTTTATGACTGGTAAACCACTGCAGTAAACGTCCATATGTAGTGCCCTAAAAAAAGGTTCCATATGTGAGAAAGAAAAATAAAAGTAAATTCTATTTTTCATGGCGTTACAGCCAATAACCAAACCAGTTGGGAAAAAAAAGGACGCTATAGTATTGAAGCAAGAACAAAATCTTAAAATAAAAAATTAGACAAAGGACCGTGAAAGAAACCAAAAAAAGAAACAAAACTTCGGAGAACAATGCAAGGTTTAAAAATCAGAGATGAGAAAGTTCCGGCAGATCAACTAACATTTGACTTGGTTCAATGGAACAGGACAAATTTGGGGGTGCATTAGGCAACTCTTGCGGCTTGACACCTTAAATTGTTTTCATTTGCCGGCCAAAATCTGCTCTTTTAGTATCTAGAAATTATCAAGTGCACGTTTGTCTCACAAGACACATTTTTTCACCCTGGCCCAACCTTCAAGAGCTGATCTAACCCATTGAGATAGTATAAAGAAGCAATTACATGGTAAACATTGGCCAAAATGCAAATGCAATCATGCAACCAACTAGAGGATGCTACTGAAAGATATTATTGGAACTAATCTTGACCATCCATTCAAGACTATATACATGGGTAGGATCCTTTGATATCAAATTTAAAATTTAACACCTCATCTGATAGCCGTTAGATCAAAAAAGATCAACGGTGTCACATGCTTACAAATCAGAGTCGTTGATCTTTTTTGATCTAACGACTATCAGATGAGGTGTCAAACTTCAAATTTGACACCGGTGTCAAAGGATCCTACCTCTATATATATATATATGGGTTATTCTGCTTACTCTTGTTTTGACTACTTTGCCTACCTTTTTAATATCGTTAGATTACAATCTCATATAACGGTGGAGATTTACAATATAAAATAAATTCTTTTATCCCTTTCTCTCTCTCACTGGCTCTCACTCTTTCTCTCTCCTCCCCTTTCTCTTTCTTCAATGGCGCTTCAACATCAAAATAAGGTGCAAGCTTTTTTCTCAATACATCTAACCCAACCATTATTATGGGCCTTTACATAAAAAATTGAAATAGGGTGTCAAGAAGAAATAAACTCAGATGCCCTATGTTATGGAACCAGGTAGACATGTTGTTGGGTGTAACATAGAGAGAACTGTGAGGAGGAGCCATCGCGAGGGGGATAGCCATGAAGTTGGTAACATTGAGTGACATCATGGTATGGTTTGCCACAATGAGTGCAAACGACTTTGGGCTTGGAAGATTCAGCGCCATCCATAGAGGAGTGTTGACGTTGCACAACAAAGCCTAAGGCCTCAGCAGGTTCTGCAGTGGAAGAGACTATAGAATGATGAGTTTCTTCTTGTGAGAGCATTGCGAAAACCCGGTTCATGGTAGGAAGAGGGTTGGTATTCAGAATTTGGGTGCGCACATGACCGTAAGTAGCATGATCAAGACCCATTAGGAATTGATACAAATGGTTCTGTTCTGTTTAATCAGCAACAGACTTTGTAAATTCGCAAGCAGCACCTGTTGTGCAACGGCGTAGGGACCGACTAGTCTCTAGTTCATCCCAAATGGCTCGTAGTTTGGTGTAGTAGTCTGCCATAGAGGAGCCATTTTGTCGTAGGGAGGACATGGTGCTTTTTAGTTGGAAAATACGAGGACCATTGGAGATGGAGAAACGTTCCTTCAAGTCATCCCATAATTCTTTGGCAGTATCAAAACATTTAATAAATGGTTCTAATTGAGGATCAATGGTATTGTGGATCCAGCTATTCAGCATAGATTTGCATAGAGTCCAGGCAAAAAACTCGTCGGATTTGTCATCCTTTGGGGCGATGATATCTCCGGTTATGAAACCAAGCTTATTTTTGGCTATGAGGGCAATTTTGAGCAATTTAGCCCAATTGTTGTAGTTTGATTGACCACAGAGCAAGGAGAATACCAGGGCTATCAGATGAATGAGTGTAGAAAGGAGACCGATGGTCAGTTATTTTGAACGTTCTTTCAGCCATGGTTCTTGGCTGAAAAAAATTTGAAGAAAGAAGGAAAAATAAGGAAGCTTGATCGATAGGCTCTGATACCATGTTAAGAATCTTAAGGTCACCACCCCAAAAGCTAGCTCAAAGGGTGGGAGTATCCAAGGCCTTATAAACCTCACATTAATTGCTCATACAACCAATGTGGGACTATATTTCTCAACAAGAACAGAGATCATTTTCTCACTCTAAGGTGAAAAACAAGATAAGAAGAAGGAGATAAGTTGATTCATTTCAAATTTCGACAGCAAAGTAGAAATGTTACGGTAATTGTGGATTAATTCAAATGAAGGGTTATTTGTGTTTTCTGCCATGCTCAATTATATCAGATTCAAGAAATTTTGAAAATTATACTCATCCAGCAGAACTATCATGCCATTAATCATTGCATGGATTTAGATTCAAATATAACTTCAAGTTGTAAATTACGAAAATCGATAGAGAGAAAGAGTGTGGGAGACAGTGAAGAGAAAGAAAGGGGAAAAAGGTTTATTTTATTCTGCAAATCTCCACTGTTGGATGATATTGTAATCTAACGGTATTGAGAGAGATAGGCAAAATAAGAGTAAGCAGAAAAACCTATATATATATATATATATATATATATAATATATATATATATAGGGAAGGATATATTTACTACCAAAAAAGTTTATAACTTTTACAACTAACTTAATCATCATTGATTTCCGTTAATCTAACGGTTGTAATTTATTGAAAATTATTGGGTCGCATTTATTAATTAATTATTAATTTTCAATAAATTATAACCGTTAGATTGACGAAAATCAACGGTGATTAGGTTGGTTGTAAAGGTAGTGAACTTTTTTGGTGGTAAGTATATCCTACCCCTATATATATATAGGGATAAATTATTATGCCTACCCTTACTTACCACTTTAATGATATTGGAGAATAGTAGGCATGAAAAAAAGGTAATAGAATAACCTATCTCGTATATATATACATACACGGGACATCATCAATTTTTATCGAAGTAAGAATAAAAAATCTTACACCTAATCTTAGTCATTGCACCCATCTTACTACAAGTCATAAGATATATGTAGATCAGCGGCTAAAATATATAGAGAGCGAAAGAGAGGTTAAGTCAAAGAGTGCTGGTACATGCTATCTGGTATGAGGGGTATACTTAGTGTCTGATTGGATCTTTTTTTTTTAGCTTCTCTACTCCTAATAAGTATAAGATAAGCCAAACAGGTTTTGAGAAAAACTCTTATAATGAAAAGCTCTTTTTATAACGAAGAAAAAAGCCAAAAGCTCCCAGGAGGAGCTCTTTCTTAAGCTCTTATCAGCTTTTCTTGAATTGTATACTCTTTTTAAATGAAGATATATAGAGATAGAGATAGAAAGAGATTTTTTTTGAGACGTGTGCTTTAAAGCTACAAAATTTATGTAATTACAAACAGCTTTTAGTTTTTTCTTAAACTCTTTTTTTTTAACTTTAGCTTAAAAGTAGCTTCTATCTTAAAATAGAGAGGATCCAAACAGGCTCTTAGAAGGTATGCTATTTTGGATTAAAATTTTCTTAGAATTGGATTTGCTATTTTGGATTGCCAAGGCTCGTTAATATTTTCCATTGTGTATCCAAATCATATTCAAAATAAAAAAGTTTGAAAATTAATGGAAAATATGTAAGGGTCTGTATGTATATGTACATATCAAACCCTAGTGAACCGGGAAAAACTTCATTTCCACGTTTCCTACATGGAAATCTACACTGTTGTGCTGAAAAGAAACTCTAGTTGAAGATTAGCTTCTTTCAGCAGAATAGCTAAGTTTGACAGAATCTGAGAGTTTACACAAATAAAATTGGCAACAAACTTTATTTGGTACTCACATCTTCACGATCCACAAAGTCAGCAAGACGTCCTCCACTAGCCCTGTATCCCATATCTGGTTTATCCCATTGAGCACCCTTTTGTTTATCCTCCATTGGTATAGCCAAGAGTATCCGGGGCCTAAATAAAAAACAATACCAGCATTGATTTTAACAAAAATAAACTATGGATGATGAACTGAGCATGCACATTCTCCAAAAACAAGTTCCAACCTCAAAAACAGGTTCTAGTTGATTCTTGGGAGCCCTTTTGACTGCTTCATGTTGCTGCTTAGCTCCATGTGTTCTCATAACATAAGAGGGCAAAAACAAGTACGCACCTTTGTGGTACCTACCAAAACATTGGAATGTTTGTGTAAAGAACCTTGGGATACACCACCCCAAAAGCTAGCTCAAAGGGTGGGAGTGTCCAAGGCCTTATAAACTCCACATTAGTTGCACATACAACCAATGTGGGACTATATATCTCAACACGCCCCCTCACACGAGAGCTCTTTGGGCTTGAAGAGTGGACAATGCAACAGGCCCAGCCTACTTGTGCCAAGAAACGCCACAAGAGAAAGTGGAGGACGGCGAGACTCTGATACCATGTAAAGAACCTTGGGATACACCACCCCAAAAGCTAGCTCTAAAGAGTGGGAGTGCCCAAGGCCTTATAAAGGCCACATTAGTTGCCCACACAATCAATGTGGGACTATATATCTCAACACGCTCCCTCACACGATAGCCCTTTGGGCTAGAAGTGTGGATATTGCACAGGCCCAATTTTTGAGCTAGCTTTTGAGGTGGTGTATCCCAAGGTTCTTTACATGGTATCAAAGCCTCGTGTCCTAGGTTCAAACCTCGCCGCCCCCCAATTTCCTTCTAGTGGAATTTCTTTGTTCGCACAGGTAGGTGGGCCTGTGCATTGTGAACTCTTCAAGCCCAATGGGCTCTCGTGTGAGGGGGCGTGTTGAGATATATAGTCCCACATTGGTTGTATGTGCAACTAATGTGGAGTTTATAAGGTCGTGGACACTCCCACCTTTTGAGCTAGCTTTTGGGGTGGTGTATCCCAAGGTTCTTTACATGGTATCAAAGCCTGGTTTCGTGTCCCGGGTTCAAACCTCGCCGCCCCCCACTTTCTCTTGTGGAATTTCTTAGCACAGGTAGGCTGGGTCTGTTGCATCATCCACTCTTCAAGCCCAATGAGCTCTCGTGTGAGGGGGCATGTTGAGATATATAGTCCCACATTAGTTGTATGAGCAATTAATGTGGAGTTTATAAGGCCTTGGGTACTCCCACCCCTTGAGCTAGCTTCCCAAGGTTCTTTACACGGTATCAGAGTTTGAGTGACTACAAGGTCACAAGTCCGATCCTCACCGCTCCCCACTTTAAAGAGGAATTAAAATTAAAGCACAAAAAAGTAAACCAAAAATTGGGCCTGTGCAATATCCACACTTCTAGCCCAAAGGGCTCTCGTGTGAGGGGGCGTGTTGAGATATATAGTCCCACATTGATTGTGTGGACAACTAATGTGACCTTTATAAGGCCTTGGACACTCCCATTAGAGCTAACTTTTGGGGTGGTGTATCCCAAGGTTCTTTACAGTTTGCAACTAAAATAGGAAGAAAAGCAGCAGAATTAGTTGGCTGCCAAAATTTCAAGCTGTAGGTCAATATTATTCCATCAAAAGCAAACTCATTAGAACATTGGGCCAGCAAAGTTATGAGGTGTTTGAATTTATAAATGAATAAGCTAACAAAGCAAAAATTCCCAAGGTCGAAAGGAGCTTTAAAATAAATTGGCAAAAAAAAAGTTCAAGTACATACAGTACCGTGTTCAATTAATAGGTGGCACCAACATTTGGCATGTATTTGATGACTATGTTCCTGGCCTGTTAGTGTAATCCCAGATAGTAACAGTCTCATGAATCTATGCATCTACAAGCAAATATGTTGCTGTACATACAAGACCACAACAAATCTGTCTAACCTACTTGAAGAAATGTGAACATTAATTCAAGTACAAACAAATTGAACAATCCACAGATCAAGAAAATCACTTACAGTCTTTTCTAGGCCTTTCTGCACAAGATGGTCACAGTCAAAAACACCATATCTCCTACACTCCTTCCAAATCAAGCAAAAAGAATTCAAAGGAAGAGAACAAAAGAACTTTAAAATGATGATAGTGATTACGAAAGAAAGACTAAACAGAGATGCTATCAATCTCACTGTGAATCAAATGTAACTGTTTCAAAAGTGTGCTTGAATGCAGGGCGTATATCTGGTGGACCACCTCCTAATTGATTGACAGGTGGATGTATGTAAGCTGTTTCTAATAACAGCAGCATTAAGCGGCTGCCAACCTGGAATGTACAATGACTACACTGTAACATGTAAAGATGAAAGCTTCCAAGTTCTTAGGTACAAACATAACAGATCTTTACTTGAGCTTCCTGTCCCTAAGCTTCCAGTCATCTAGTCCCCTTATTATTCCCATTGCTTGTTGCATTGCATCTTCCGCTTTTTTAATCAAATTAGAAACATTTTTACTAATTATATTCTTCTCTTTAACCATTTTCTCATGCTCTTCCGTCAGTTTGCCTCTTCCTATGGTTGCAAGATCAAATTCACCATCAGGCTCTTCGGTGGTTGTGCTCTTCTTTTTCTTTGTCTTCTCCACATATATATTGTACATCCTTGCCTGATCCATATACAAGGGTAGAATTTCAGCCAATGAATACTCGAATATTTTGCACCCATTATAATGACATCTAACTTGAACTCTAATCTGGAAAGTACCACGTTATCTACATAACACTAAATTCAAGAGGCTGTAGTAGTACATTGACTATTACCTTCACTAGAGCATTAGCATTTGAGTGACATGAGGGAAGAAACACAAAGTATAACTGTGTTAGATAACTGGAATCATCAACATAAATTAGCTTAACCTAGTAAATTATTTCAGTCAGAAGAAAGACTATCAAAATTCAGGCACTCCAGTCATGTGACCAAGAAATACAATTCTATAGAAGTATAGAACTGACCGCATATATTTTAGTTCGTGTAACAAGTTTATTCATCTTTGACCAACTTCAATTCACATGTTACTAACTTCAACAAATGACAAAAAAGAGTCTATTTCTTACGTTCCAACTACATTATACCTCATTTTCAATGGCTTCACCTATTTGAAGTGCAGCTTGGATTACTCGAGCAGTGCCTACCCCATTACTTTTGGTTATCAACAATCCCATCAACTTATGTATCGTAATCACTGCCATCATTTTTGCAGGCAAATCATTAAAATAAGGAGCATGTGTAATCCTATGCATGCTTTCCTTTCAAACCTCCTGCTCAACAACAATTGCATTCCTTAGGGGCTCAAACCAAACAAGGAACAAGGACTTCATGTAAGGCAAATTGAGTGCAAGCTTATGCTCACACATGTCCTCCAACAGCTCTTGATATTCCCTTGCAGCCTCTTCCATGCCTCTGTCTCCATCTTTATCTGCCTACTCCTAAGCATTTTGTACTTGTATGTGGCCAAACCTGCCACCACATTCTTCTGCTGTTCCAATAGAGGTTTTCCCTTCTCTTTTCTTTCATCATTTGTTCTAACAAGTCCCGTACTTCATTGGAACCAGAATAGTCCTCTTCAGTATCCATGCACTCAATAGCTTCAGTAACACTTGCATAGCCTCTAGCCAGCTTTAAAGACCAAAAAAATAAAATCAGAAAGCAATAAATTGGATTGACCCAATTCGTTAATCAAGGTAAAAAAACCAACTTGGCCAAAGCCCAGAACTGGGCACCTCGGGTTTACCCTGGTTTGGGTCTGGGAAGGCATTATTTTCTAGAGAAAATTCGAGTGCTGAGAAAATATAGTTGAAATAGAAGAAGGGAAGTAAGAGGGTAACTTGAACTTCCTAAGGGAAGCTCGCTTGGCTAAGTGCGTCCACATTGCTGGATGGAGTGAGCAATTGGAACTTAGAACAAAGCAATTGAGGTTTTAGCAGATGAAAGATGCAGAGAGATCATCATTTGTAACATGATGAGTTTGATGAGATTTTCTGAGAAAATTTGAAGGAACTAAAATGTAGGTAAAAAAGTAAAAGTAAGTCACAGCCTCTCATTTAATTGATTTGACCTCATTTCTTTGCATAAATGAAATATTTGTCAAAAAAATTCTTACTGGTCCACTCTTAATTGTTTATTATTCTTGAAGTTGCAACGCTTTTTATATATGGATTTTATTTCTCTCATGTTATTGGAGATAAGTATTTCCTCTTACTATAGATACATGATATGATGGGACCCACCACCCATTAAAAAAAATGATAGTATAAATTTTTAGGTGAGAGTAGCATGAGATAATTATCTCATATAAAATGAGACAATAATTTCCCTTTACATATATATATGGACTTTGATTTTCTCATGTTCCATGAGAATTGAATTCTCATGTTATGACTCAACTAGTGGTGAACTCCACATTTATTAAAAGGAGAAAAAAAATGAAAAACTTTGCACACAAGTCGAAGGATCACAACATGAGAATTCAATTCTTATGTAACATGGGAAAATATCTATATATATATATATATATGAAAATGGATCCTCTCATGAGAAAAAAAAACATGATATGGTCATGTGGGAAGATCACAACCATACAAAGGTAAATCAACGGTTATGATTTCGTAACTATCTATTTTAACATTTTTTCTCTCTCCTCCTTTATTACCATTGATCCACTTTTCTATGGTTATGATTCTCCACATTACATGGTCATATGAATTTTCACATGAGAGAATCCAGATCCTTTTGCAAATTACACTAAGTACGACCGGTCATACACTACATGATTAAAGTATGACCGGTCGTACTTAGTGTAGTTTGTAAGAGTTTGTAAACAAAAAAGTTTTTGTCCCTATATATAGGTAAAAATGTAGGTAAAAAAGTAAAAGTAAGTCACAGCCTCTCATTTAATTGATTTGACCTCATTTCTTTGCATAAATGAAATATTTGTCAAAAAATTTCTTACTGGTCCACTCTTAATTGTTTATTATTCTTGAAGTTGCAACGCTTTTTATATATGGATTTTATTTCTCTCATGTTATTGGAGATAAGTATCTCCTCTTACTATAGATATATGATATGATGGGACCCACCACCCATTAAAAAAAATGATAGCATAAATTTTTAGGTGAGAGTAGCATGAGATAATTATCTCATATAAAATGAGACAATAATTTCCCTTTACATACATATATGGGCTTTGATTTTCTTATGTTGCATGAGAATTAAATTCTCATGTTATGACTCAACTAGTGGTGAACTCCACATTTATTAAAAAGAGAAAAAAAATGAAAAACTTTGCACGCAAGTCGAAGGATCACAACATGAGAATTCAATTCTTATGTAACATGAGAAAATATCTATATATATATGAAAATGGATCCTCTCATGAGAAAAAAAAACATGATATGGTCATGTAGGAAGATCACAACCATACAAAGGTAAATCAACGGTTATGATTTCGTAACTATCTATTTTAACATTTTTTCTCTCTCCTCCTTTATTACCATTGATCCACTTTTGTATGGTTATGATTCTCCACATGACATGGTCATATGAATCTTCACACGAGAGGATCCAGATCCTTTTGCAAATTACACTAAGTACGACCGGTCGTACACTACATGATTAAAGTATGATCGGTCGTACTTAGTGTAGTTTGTAAGAGTTTGTAAACAAAAAAGTTTGTAAATATAACTTGCCCCTATATATATATGGGTCAGGATCATTTTACACCAATGTAATTTACACTCTCAATCTTATCCGTTAATTTCATTTATATCTAACGGCTCAAATTTTTTAGTAAAGGGAGCCATTAGATACAAGTGGATCAATGGTCAAGATTGAGTGTAAGACTTCTAACTCTTACATCGGTGTAAGAATATTCTGCCTCTATATGGGTCAGGATCATTTTACACCAATGTAATTTACACTCTCAATCTTATCCGTTAATTTCATTTATATCTAACGGCTCAAATTTTTTAGTAAAGGGAGCCATTAGATACAAGTGGATCAATGGTCAAGATTGAGTGTAAGACTTCTAACTCTTACATCGGTGTAAGAATATCCTGCCTCTATATGGGTCAGGATCATTTTACACCAATGTAATTTACACTCTCAATCTTATCCGTTAATTTCATTTATATCTTACACCGGTGTAAGAATAATAAATCTTACACCAAATTTTAACCGTTGATTTCCGTGCATCCAATGATTGAGATTTATTGGAAATTAATAGCAAAAGTAGCAAATATTTTGTCACACAGCGTCTTGTACTACCTTCAAAGTCATGCATGATTTTAACAAAATATAGTCTCGAAAATTATGCTTTCCCAAAATGATTATTTAAGCTTTTATCCTATCATAATTTAAATACCTTAGTTCATAACGTTTTACTAATGTACAATTGACTGTAAACTTCATCAAATTTCAAACATTCACCCTTGATCCACATCTTTAAAAATCATCATGTTACGTGTGACTTATTCGAATCTAACCTGTAACCAAGCAAGCAGCTATTTACATAATTTTCTATTATAAGTAAAAAAAAATTCCTTTGAACTATATAAGAGACCAGGATGAGAGAGGGAGAACAAGAGAGATCTTGGCATTTTAGGTTGGCATTCAGACATCAAATGATCAAAATAATACAATGACACATGACCATTAAGTAACAAAAATGTGCCCAGCTACGAACACTCTCAATTTCATCGGGAAAGGCCCGTAGCATTCGTTACTTTATGGCATTCACAATCCCACATGATAATACAAATTTTCCTTCGGGACTATAAAACCATAAGAAAATTCCAGAGTCTCTCCCTTTCCTATCTTGCCTACGTATGCATTATTCCCTATAATGCCAAAAAAATTAATTTAAGCTATGAGGGCACAGGACACCTAATCAGTAGTCCATGGATCACTCTCTGATATGACTTCAGAAGGTTCAAAAACTTCTGGCTCAGTAGCTTCTTCACCTGTGTTTGAATCAGCTTCAACAGATGCATCTCCCTCCTCTTCTTCTGATCTACCCCATCTTCCTCCAAGGGCCAATGCCATCATTTCATAAATCTTATTTCCCAACTCTGCAGGGCTATCCGGCTGCATTATTGAGAAACTATGTAAGCAAACCCCCTTTCATATATACATGTGTGTGTGTGTTGCATAAAGAAAAAGATAATTTTTTCTATTGTCCTTACAGAAAATCCACTAGATATAAGTGCTGTATCATATAAGAGATCAACGGCTCTCTGAGCATCGCTGCTGTCAGGAGCATTCTTGCAGGCGGCCTGAAGGAAAAATAAAAATAATTAAAAGAAATAGGTCAAAGTCACAAGCAAATTCAGTTAAAAGTACCAGCCATGTATTATCTTGAAACTTTTGTTTTCACATTTCAAATGCCATACAGGATCTCTGGACATAATAAACAAAGGGTGAAGAAGAGGAAGGCATTGCATTAAAAGGGGGGAAAACAGCAGACAATTTATTTTACATTATATAAATATAGCAAGGCTCACTAGATGACTTCCAGAATTTTAACTTTGACATTTTATAGAACCAACATGACAACTCGGCTTAATTAGTGAAATTACTAACAGGCAAGCTACAATAATCAATAGTCTTAAATGAAGTTATATTCCACGATAAATGAAGGAACAATGACCAAAATGCCGCTGTTTGGCAAAATTTTTACCCCAATGCCACGCGGACAATACTTTTTACCAGACTGTCACGCGACGCAATTCGCTACGACTGGTAGCGAATTACATTCGCCAATTATTTTGTGACACGTGGCACATTTGAACAGAAAAAAGTTGACTGGACGAATTTCGCTACTAATGATAGTGAATTTGGTAAGCAACATGACCACGTGTCACGAAATCATAGGCGACGAAGTTCGCTACCAATAATAACGAATTATGACGCGTGGCAGTCTGGTAAAAAAGTACTGTTCGCGTGGCAGTCTGGTAAAAAGTACTGTTCGCGTGGCATTTGGATAAAAAATTTGCCAAACAGTGGCACTTTGGTCACTGTTCCATAAATGAACTTGAGAAAAGCTTTATGCTTTGTCTTAGTCTTATATGATGATTCAGTTTCTTTTTCCTTTTTCCTCTTTAACTTTGAAGAACTAAGTACAAAAAACCTTCTCAAACAATTTCACTCAATTACTTTACAACATTTTGTCTCTTCTACTTCAGTGATGTCACTTAGAAGGGAAACACCAGATTATCAAAAAGAATTACCTACTAAGTAGACTCAACCAGATCTCTTTTATAATTGAATACTTATAGTACACAAAAAGATAATACTGATTTGGACAAGATGCTCACAACCTTGCTAAAATAAGTGTTTCATGTATCTACAGGAAGTAAAATATGTTATCTAATATTTTCCATTGTCCTACAATTTTTGTCCTCGGTTTATTTTTCAGCCAGTCCAGCACAAAGTTTGCATCTTGTCATCTTTTTTGTGGTTCTCTATTCAGAGTCAAATTACCCTTTCCTACCGTATCATTGGCTAGGCAGAAAGTGTATGTTTTTTATGCCAACAATCAGAAAACTTACTCAAAATTGTTGAGATATATAGTCCCACATTGGTTGTATGAACAACCAATGTGGAGTTTATAAGACTTTGGACACTCTCACCCCTTGAGCTAGCTTTTGGGGTGGTGTATCCCAAGGTTCTTCACATGGTATCAGAGCCTCACCGTCCCCCACTTTAAAGTGGAATTAAAAACAAAAAAGCACAAAAGGTAAAACAAAAATTGGGCCTGTGCATAATCCACGCTTCAAGCCCAAAGGGCTCTTGTGTGAGGGGGCGTGTTGAGATATATAGTCCCACATTGGTTGTATGAACGACTAATGTGGAGTTTATAAGGCTTTGGACACTCCCACCCCTTGAGCTAGCTTTTGGGGTGGTGTATCCCAAGGTTCTTTACACAAATTGATAATGACCATTTATAAATCAATAAATTCCAAACTAAAAGTTTCAACTTACATTTAAGTCGTTGATAATGGGATGATCTGGATTAATCTCCAATATTCTCCTCCCTCTCATAAACTCCAAACTTGCAGTGTCTCCAAGAGCTTGAGCCTTCATTAATCTGAAGAAAAGGGATCGAAGATTATATAAGCCTTATGTAAAAAGGATGATAAACTGCTTGAGATCCAGGAGCATGGCTTGTAAAGCCAATGACTTACCTCTCCATATTTGCAGACCACCCAAACTTTCCCGATACAAGCACACAGGGAGATGAGCTCAAGCGGTTAGAGATTTGAACTTTTGCCACCTTATCACCAAGTTGCTGTTTTATCCAATCACAAAGTAGGTTGTACTCTTGCTTGTTTTCCCTCTCTTTGACCTCATCCTCATCGCCTGGTTTGAGAAAAGATTATGAGGACCACATTCAAATCCCAATTTTCACAAAACAAAAATGTAATAAGCATATAAAAGCAAGGTAGAAAACAGTACAAACCCAATTCCAAATCTTCCTTGCTGATATCAACAAATTTCTTTTCTTTGTATGTCTGTAGGTTTTGAATGGCAACCTCATCAATAGGTTCGACCAAATAAAGTACCTACAATAATAGACACACATAAGTAAACAGAAACTTAAAAAGAAAGAAAAACAGAATTCAAAATTAACAAGTGGTATATCAAGCATTCAATTAGAAATATATATCAATCATATTTAACTGGAACACACACACCCACCCACCCCTAAAGAGCCTCACCCACCAGAGAAAAAAGATGGGTGGGGAGGGGGGAACTCCAGAGGGAGGGTATATTCTAGCTTAGATCCACCAACTAGACATACCTCAATATCTTTTTGAACCAATTTCTCCAAAAATGGAGCAGTCTTTGCACTTTTCAAGCTGTCAGTTGCTAGGTAATAGATAGCTTTCTGGTTTTCACCCATGTTTTCGACATAATCATCCAAGCTTTTAAGTTCCTCCTCACTTTTGGAAGTGTAAAACCTCAATAGTGGTGTTATGCGCTTATGATTTCCACTATCTTCAACGCATCCTAACTTCATGAACCTACCAAAGTTTTCCCAAAATTTCTTGTAGTCCTGGAATCACAGGAAAACAAACATCTTCTCAATCTATTACGAATCTCGATTCATATTGAAAAAATAGAGAAACTATGTTTATTGCTACCACCTCTTTATTTTCTCTTTCAGAAATGTCTTGAATCATATCAAATGCCTTCCTGACAAGCCTCTTTCTCATTATTCTTACCTGAAATTATAATATTGTTAGAATCAAACATTTTGGAAAGTAACAGAAAAAGGAAAATGCACAAATAATTCCTAACAAAGAACATATCGTTCATTCACGTTCATCACATATTCACATGGAAAAGGTTTCCCATGTAAGCAGGAAAATATAGAGTTTTCTTACAATTCTGCTTTCTTGAAGAATCTCCCTAGAAACATTGAGAGGAAGGTCATTTGAATCAACCACACCCTTCACAAAGCTCAAGTAACGTGGAAACTGCAAAAAAGTAACGAAAAATAAATACATTAAATAATTAAATTACAGCAAAGGACGCCTGCACAAGGATCAGAAGAAGCATTATGATACAGACCAACCAGCAATTACACTAAACTAAATGGAAATAGGAACTGAAATACAAATCTATATGTATATAACTTGGTCTGAACCCGTATTACAGCAGTATCAATCTCAGGATTAATAACAGAGACAAATGCAATGGCAGATTACAGAGTTGTGCAGCTCAAACTACTCATTACATACCCAACAGAAATACAATACTGGAAAGGAAATACAATGCATAAAGTAAGAGATAGTGTGAAGCAATTGGAGAGGCTCCACTCTCTCCCAATCCCCAAGGGGCCCAAGTAATTCCACTAAGATTCTAGATACCTCCTACAAGCACCCCTTCCTCTATATTTAAACCAATTCCTTCGTAACTAACTTGCTCTCCCATGCTTCCATTCTGTTTTGCTGAGTCAGCTATATTGCTTTCCCTAAATTTCCCTTGGGGGTGGTATCGTATCACATTACAAGCTCTAACTTCTGTTTTATTTGTGCTTGTCAGCGCTTCTTTCCATCCACCAAAAAAGAAGATCAAGAAGCATTGAAGAGCACAAATATGAGATACATTATATACAGATGGCACATAATGACTTATGATATAATATAATACATGCCTAAAACTGGCCATATTTTTAGATACACCATCATTCTATAAAAACTACCCATTTGTAAGCAAGCTAAATTGCTGTGCAATGCTTATCCAATTCATCTCCCTATCCATCACAAGTTATAACATGGAGTAGAGACTTCACATTATCCTTCTTTCATAATAAAGTTTTAAAAAGAAGAATTGTAGCGACATAAATTTCATATTATACAAGATAAAATTACACTTAGAAGCTCACAACAAACTCACCAGCTCACCATCAAAATCATCTGAGATGAACACACGCTTAACATACAGACGTATGTTCTTTGTTTTAGGGTTCACTACTTCTTCATTGTTGAGAGGCCCCATTCCTGGAACATATAGAATACTTCTGAACTCAACCTCACCCTGCACAGTTTATAGCCTAATTAAATTGATAACTGCAAAAAAGGAAATTCTCTCCTGCCAAAAGCCAAAATCATCAACATACCTCAGTGGTGAAGTGAGTATATGCAAGTGGTTCTAAGAATTCATTAAAAGCCTTCTTGTAAAATTCATTGTACTCGTCCTTTTGAACTTCCTTTGAATTCCGCATCTACAAAAAGTGGCAAAGGTGGCCCAATAAGAGAGGCACCACAACTAAATAAAAAGCAAAATGCGTGGCACTAGCATCCTAACACCATAAAAGCAGATATAGCTCATACTCACCCATATTGGCTTGGTTTCATTGGCTAATTCCCAGTCCCAATACTTCTCAGTTTTAGTCTTTTTTGTCTTCTTCTTCTCACCCTGATAAAAAGGGAAGAAAAAGACTTGGTATCGGCAACACATTTGGAAAAAGCAAGTACAATATCCACATTAAGAAATACCACACTAGTTACCTCTGCTTTTGGTTCTTCGCCTTCTTTAGGTTCTTCTTCCTCTTCCACCTGTCAATATTCAAATAAATTAATATTGACAAATAAAGATGACATTTGCTATTATTACTTCATGAAACAAGTTTACATAAGCTGCAGTATAATTATGAAAATCAGGAATGAGGATAAAAAGTGTATTAAAATAGATAAAAAGAAGTCACCTTGAAAGTAAAATTCTGCTGTTTGAATACATACTATCTCAGAAATTGCTTTTGACACTTTCTCTCGTTATATAATGTTATCATATGAAGCACCAACACTTCAAAAATCCTGATGTGTCGTGTCCGACACTTCCCGACACTCACCGATACTCCGACACTTCCCGACACTTCAATACTCGTTGCAAAGATTCAAAAAAGTTTCAAAGGTTATGTTGAATTGCATTTTGAGTTCCAACTATTAGATTCGTTCAATTACGATTTTATTGAGTTTAATATAAATATTTGGGATATATTATGTTTCTTTGCAAAATTGATGGGTATTACAAGTTTAGCTTTATTTTTTTGTTAAATTATTGAATACTAAATATAATATATACTACATAAATTAAAAATATTATATAATATCAAAATGTGTCCTAACGTGTCGAAATTTAATATTTTTTAAAATTAACGTGTCGAAGTGTCGGGTCGTGTCTCGTGTCCCGTGTCGGTGCAACATACTGTTATCTATGAAACAGTTTCTATTCAATTAAAGGAAATATGAAAAGGCAAAAGGTTGCTCCCTTTCTAGATGGAAACAAAATTCTAAAAGAACACACTTCTTCCACTATCACTTAACACCTGACTATGACCATCTCCTATTTGCTATTAAACCCCTCAACAGAACCACCATTAATCAAGCATGGCCTCCAACTTCCAAGCAAATATGATCCAGTACTTTATAAATATATTAGAATCAAATGAATTGGATCTTATTGCTACATGGGTAACTCTCATCTCATTCCTTCTAACAGAAAAAACACATGTTTTATATGAAACATGAGCATTTCACGGACAATGAAAAGAGCAAAAGAGGAAAACCACAGACCACAAATCATTATCTGTAATAAATCATATGTGAAAAATAGAAAACTACCACCTGCACATATGCAAGAATTTGGAGAATAATTCTCCCAACCAACATGATGACAAGAATCTGTAACAAGAGAAATCATGCTTACCTCAACAGTTCTTGATTTTTCTTGCCATGTAAAAATGGGGAAGGAAACAAACTGGGAGTAATTTTTCACCAAACTCTGAATCTTCGTTGGCTCTGAGAATTCATACTTGTCATCAGGCTGGAAAAAAAGAAGAAGAATTTGAGTGCTTTAACTACATGTCCGCATTAAAATGATCTTACAATATCCAAATATTATACTGGGTTCACCCTATAATTAAAAGATATTAAAAAATAAATAACTAAAGAAGAATTTCGGCTGAAATTTAACATTTGCTAACATCTTCCTGCAAAAATAATATCTCCCTTTTACACCAGTTTAGTTCAGATACTAACGTAGCCACAAAGTAATTGAGCACCATATCTAAGTATCTAACACTGGAATGCAAGATGATAGTAATTCTTACATCCCACACAAACTTTCCATCAGAGAGATGAAAGAAATACACTCACTCTTAAATAGAGGGTAATCTGTGTACCACGACGCAGAAGCTTTTCAGGATCAGTTTCTTCCTTTATCATAAAAGAGCTACTGTCAGCCAATGCTTCCCACACATATTGCTTATCTGATCTCGGGCTCTTTGTAGAAACAACAACCTGATTGTTATTAACATGCAGAAACAGCCAATTAATGACAAAATAATTAAAATCAGGATAACCAACCAAGAGAATACACTAAAGAAATCCACAACATACCCTCTCAGCAACAAGAAAAGCAGAGTAGAATCCAACACCAAATTGACCAATCAAACCATTATCTGCTCCTAGATCCTTGTTTTCCTGAAAGATGGGGGCAAAAATTTAAACATGATTGAAGCTTTGAATCATCAAAGTATCAAACAGAGTGATATTTCTGATCAATAATAAATTACCTTAAGTGCCTTCAAAAATTTTGAAGTACCACTCTGGGCAATAGTTCCAAGACAGTCAATGAGCTCTTCTTTGGTCATTCCAATACCAGTATCTCTACAAAGTTAGGAGTTAACAGTTCAATAATCCTATTTATACATACCCAGAAAAACAAATTAAAATAAAAAGCCATATCAATGAATATACATACGTTATAGTAACAGTTCCATTGTCTGGATCAGGTTTGATGCGTATCTCTAGTTCTCCAGCATCTCCAAGCAAAGAAGGCTCAGTCACACTTAAGAATCTCAACTTGTCCAAAGCATCACTAGCATTACTGGGGGAAAAACCAGACAAAATAAAACAGAATCAAGCATCTGCACACATGTACCTAGAGAGAAACATAGATGCAAAAGTCCAAGAGCGAAGAAAAAGGTAAAACAAGCAAGCACAGCTAGGGAATACTAAAGCAACTTAACAATATTAAATCATTCAATCAATCATAACATTATCCAGATCAATTTGAGTCTAGAATGGACATGTTGTAAACTGTAATTACCTCACAAGTTCTCGAAGGAAAACTTCCTTGTGGCTATAAAGACTGTGAACAATCAAATCCAGTAATCGACTCACCTGCAAAAAAGGAATTCATTTTCAGACACCCTTAATGAAGTTAAGTCTTTCACTTCACTGTAAGACATTCCAAACGAGGTGCAAAAAAGATTGAAACTTTTACACAATAACGACCAATAAACCGCGACCCAAAAGTGCAAAAAGGTCAATCATTTGATAGATTGATTCAAAACCCACCTCGGCTTGGTACTCAAACTTTTCACCAGTGGCTTCACCCTCTTCTTTCTCTGCAACCGCCGCTTCGCACCGCACAGCGAGCCTGCTTCTTCTCTCGTGCTGCTTCCACTTCAACCCGGCGGTGGCAGAAGAGAAGCACTTTATGAGACCATGTTGCGGTGGCAGAAAAGCGCTTCTTAGGGTGGAAGCCCTTTGGGGTTTTGTCAGTGTGAATGGGGCAACAGAGGCAGTGGCCATGCTTCTACTCAGTACAGGAGCCATTTTCAGACCTAGAAAGAGAGAGTGTTTGTGTGTGCACGCGCGTTATCTCTTCAGGTTCTGTCTGTGATATAAAAGCGAGTGCAAATGGGAAATAAGAAACCCTCCGAACCGAACAAGGGTTTATGGAGATATAACCGATGGTTCTAGAAATTCCGCAATATATTTGGCTGCATTTGTAAGGCCTAGATTTTGCCAATTCAGCAACACAACACATTAAGTAATTAAACATTTTTTTTTAAATTACTAGATAATATTTTGGTCCTACAATTTTATCCAATTACCTCTTGTTACAGTATTTGGTTTAATTATGGTTCGACCACAAATTAATATATAGTTAAACAAATGGAATCATGACTTGGTTTTGTTAAATTCGTCTCTATTTTAGTTTTTAAAAATATTGCTTAGAGTTATACCATATGGTTAATTATTCATACATCAATATTTATATATTGAAAAATTAGTTCCTTGGAGTTATTAACTATTTTATAAAAATGACGGGCATACAAGTATTGCTGTGCTCGAAGTTATCCCATGCTCCAAGTCTTCCGTTGTCCCAGGTTAAGTTAGGAGGAAGTTGTGGATATTTACAAAGGACACTGTTTACTTAAGTTAGTCTTAGAGATGAGAGAGATAGAGTGGAGAAGAGAATGTGCGATTCATCTAAGCTTCGTGAAGTAGCTTCCTTGCAAACATGTTCATCTTTGAGAAAGACTCATGCGACATTAGCCTTGTGTTGAATCTTTGTCTTATCGTCCATGATTTTCCTCAATGGATTTTCAGCCTAAACACCCCAATGCAAAACATGTGCTTTGAACTAGCTAAGAGGACCGGTATAAAAATGAACTTTTGTGTCTTTTTTCTTTCTTTTTTTAAGACAAGTTGGCTATCCTGGTATCTATACAATCATAAGTTTTGACTCTTTGATTCAGCTATGGGACTAATTTGGAATACGGGACGACCCAATAATAAAGATATTTAAATCTCTCTCAAAAGTGACATGTGAAAATCAAACTGAGCTATTGATAAACTTTAGTGTCCTTGAATTCAGGCAAATATAGCTTTAGTTTCCATATCACCTTACTCGTGGACTTGACCAACTTTACCACCAAAACAAAATCGAAAGTTGTTTTATCCTAGGAATATAGATCTCTAATAAGAGATTAGTGAATTGATATTGGATCTAAGGACTTTCTCCGGTAGGGATATGCAAAATAACCAAAAAATTGAATCGAACCGAATCGCCCTTAAAATAACTAGTTTTTAAAACCAGTTCATGAACCGAACCAGTTTTTAAAGAATCAGTTCATGAATCGAACCGGTTTTTAGAACCAGTTTAAGAACCGAACCATTTTAAACCGAACCGAACCGTTTTTAAACTGAATCAAATTGATTTTTATAATTTTAATTTTTAATTTTTTTCTTTTCAAAAGAGGGTCGACCCGAACCGAACCGAACCATTTAAATCAATTCGGTTTGATTTTTCAAAAAATCTGGTTCAGTTCGACCCATACACATCCCTACTCTCGGGTATCTATGGAGAAGATACATTTGAGGTGAGCAGATTACTATGCATAAGAGAATAACAATGTAGCTAAAGTAGTGGTGTATATGCACAGTGACAACAAATATTAAGAATGTGTGTGCATCTATAGGCTTTATATTTCATTTATAAAGTTTATTTATGGGTACTGAAATTTTGAATCTTTAGAAACTTATTTTTACTTTCATATATAGATAATTTTTGTCACAAATAAAATATTTTCTTCTTTATTCATTTTAGGAGAGTACTAAGATAAAAAAATTTAATATCACAAAAATTTAATATTATAAATAAAATACTAGTTGATAGTATAAAAAAATGACTCAATGCGCTAACTCATCCCCAGCGGGTTGAATCTATTTTAACCCACTCTTATGCGGATGAATTGGATAGATTGACGAATTAGAAAATTCAAGCCCACTAGCCATTTGTGGTAAGCAGGGTTAGATCTGTTTTGTCATCTTTATTTTTATGTATATTTATCTGCTCGTAAACTTTTATAGAAGTATTTGTTTCGAACTTTATCAGGTTATCTGCTTGAAATGAAAATCAACCCAAAAGTGGAATATATATAGAGAGAGAGTGTGAGAAAGAGAGAGAGGCAGAATGTAATAACTAAATAAAAAATAATAAAAAAATTATAATAATCAAAGTAATAACGTATAAAAAATAATAATAATAATAAAAATAAAAATAATATTGATAATAATAATGAATAAATAAATTATTATTATTAATATTAATATGTTTGCTGTAATTATTATTAGTAATAAATAAATATATATTAAATTATTTATTTATTTTTTTTTAAATTCTTATAATAACCACAGTAAATTATTTTTAGTTAAATATATTACTACACCCTCCTAAATCATTATTAATAAATAATAATGATACTATAGTTATTATTTATTAAGAATTAAATGAATATTATTTATTATTTTAAATTAATATATAAGATAATATTATATATATATATATATGGCAAGGAGGGGCCCACGTGGAACACCCCCTCCAAGCCACAATTACATGTTACTAGAATGTGATGATGTAAATTATATGAGGTAAGTAAAATGATGCATGATAAAAATAATAATAAAGAAATAGAAATGAATCAGCATTCAAACGTGTGACTATATATATGTATATAGATATGTGGTGTCCCTTTCACGTTGTTAAAAGAGAAGGATTGAGAAGAGGCTGTTAGAAAAATGAGGAAAGTTTGAGAAATTTTTACAGAGAGCAATAAAGAAGAAGAAGACGAGGATAGAATAGTGAAAGGTAATATTGAGAGAGTAAAACTTTCTCTCTATTTTCTTCCTTTCAGTTATGTTCTTTTTATTTATTTGTAGAAAACTGTAACGTTATTTTGTCAAAATATTTTTTTTAATTTCTTCTCTTATTTAATATTATTTGCATCTATAGTCCTACCTTAATCTGTCTTTTAATTTTATTCTACCTCTCATGTTATTGTGATTTTTATCAAATTTTAAATTTTCCTTAGCAGTAAGATACAATAAATTATTTGGTACCAAATAAATATTAAGAAGATGTGTAAATTTTAACTGTATGTTACTGTAGTGAACTGACCCTCAAAAGTTTGGGATCATATAGTTAGGGTAAAGGACGCCTTATCATGGCTTGAGCTTCGCCATATCATTACTTTTAACAAGTAGGAGACCCACAAAATTGGGAATTAAATTGGCTTCAGTAAACTTCTATTCCATGCAGGCATTGTGGAATCCTACACCTATAGGCTAGACTAGAATGAGAAGTATGTATTAAATAAACCTTGTAACTTGATGTAGTTAGGAATGTAATATATATATGTGCAACTAATGTAAAATATTTAGAGTGTAAAATATTTGTACTGACTTCCATCCATGTATATAAAATGAAGGATGTTAGTATTTCTAGTTAATCTTTCTAGATTTATTTTCTCATATATTTTTATTTACTATTATTATTATTAAATATATTTAAATATTTAGAAGGTGTTACATTTTATGGTATCAGAGCAGAGGTTCGGGAAATAAAAGACCTAGGGGGTGTTTGGTTCAGAAGAAAAAAAAATTTACTAGGGAAATAGAATTAGTAGGAATATAGTGGGAAAGTGATTTTAGTATGAAAATGTAAAAAAAGTTGTTTGGTTCGCCAAAAGTTTATCGGGAAAATTGGGTTAAATTTTTTGAGTGTATGTTTGGTTGAAGATAGAATATTGATGGGAAAATTGTTTGAAAATACTAAAATACCCTTTTTTACTGTTTTTAAAAGTGAGTTGCCATTTTTTTACTGTTTTTTTACTAAAATACCAGTCATGTGCTGGTGCTGATACTTAAAAATTGCAGAGAACGTTCTATTGCTTCAACAGAGTTGACTGGACGAATGAGACTCTCTATCCCATCAACACATTTCTGCTTGTCGAGTTTACTCTTGCACTTGAACTCCAGAAGACCTTGTTCAGTTTTGAGGCCAAAGTAGAACTCTTCTGATTCTTCCTGTTCTTTTCTATATGGCCATGCAACATCTTTATCACAGACTCCATAAACCACACCTAGCACAACATGTGTTATAATCAAAGTTAGAGAATACCAAAACTCCAAAGTTCAAAATGGCCGATGATTCCTGTTCTTTTCTTTATGGCCATACATACACAAACTGGACTCAAAATTTCAACCAAAACGGAGTATAAAAAGTCATACCTCACCTCCCATCATATGCATCTGCCTTTCTTCACTCATCAAACTTCGTTTCAGAACTTTGCTAGAAAGGAAACTTTGGTGACGTGAGAGGGGTAATTGTGTCACTGTTTTGTATCACTTTAATAACTTCTCCGATTTTCAGATGAATACCACATTCCCAATTGCTTTCTTCAACAATGATTTTCTTGCTTTTTAACATGCAAACTGATTTTCCTAGGGAACTGCCATTGATGGGTAAAATACATCAGAACCGTGAACCAAACGTGGACAACCGAGTATCACAGAATCACTTTGATGGGAAACAATGGCAAACTCCTGAACCAAACACCACTCTAAACTATCATAGTTACTTGGTATTTTGTCATAGACCATGTAAATGTTGAGTTATTTTAATGAGCCTGATCAACTCACTATCATAAAACAATATATGTAGATCTATGGCAGATATAAGACAGATATTTTTAACTTCTGAACCAGAAGTTAACCCAATAACAGATGCATTTACCCAAATAGCAGAAGCTCTTAGAGAACAGACTGTAACTAACCAGCAAATTATTCAAGAGCTGAGGGAGGATCGTGCAACCAGAAATCACACCCATAATTCTGAAAGTGAGAGTGAACCTAGGACTGCAAATACTTAGGGAGGACTTAATTCTGATTATAAAGGACTCACTGAATTTCGTAAACATAAACCTTCCACTTTTTCGTGGAGATTATAACCCTGAGGCAGCCATGGAATGGGTAAAAGAACTTGAAAAAATATTCCTGATAATGGATTGTCCTAATACTCATCGTGTAAACTTTGTCATATACTTGTTGATTGGAGAAACATAGCATTGGTGGACAAATACCAAAAGATATTTTCAAAGCCAAGGAATAGAGATTACTTGGACAATCTTTAAAGATGTCTTTTTGGAAAAATACTTTCCTCAAAGTGTAAGAAACACAAAAGAAATAGAATTTCTTGAACTGAAACAAGGAAACATGACTGTTGGAGAATATGTGGCAAAATTTGAGGAGTTATGCAGATATTCTAATTATGTACAGAATCAACCTAATGAGGAATGGTTGACAATTAAATTTGAATATGAACTAAAACCTGAACTAAAAAGTATGATAATAGGACACCAAATCAGGAATTTCTTATCATTAATAAACAGGTGCAGAGACATTGAAGCAATCATGAAGGAAGCTGAGGAGGGAAGAGAAAAAGACAGAGTTTTAAGTCAGAGAAAGAACGATGACAACAACAAAGGTAGGTTTTCACAGGCACAAAACTCAGGAAATAACTTTGCTAACAACAGAGAAAGGAAGAATACAGGTAAGATGAATCCTCAGATTCAGGTATGTCCAAAATGCAAAAAGAATCATGCTGGAGAATGCCTAGCAGGAAGAGGCATATGCTTTAAGTGTGGGAAGCCTGGACATATGTTGAGGCAGTGTCCTCAGAATCAAGGTCAGAATTCATCAACTCAACTTGCAACAAGAGGAAGAGTTTTCACTCTTAGTGGTCATGTCACCTGTAGAGCTTGTTGAACTAAAGAAATAATTAGAAGAACTTCTATCAAAGCAGTTCATCAGACCAAGTGTGTCACCTTGAGGAGCACCAGTGCTCTTTGTCAAGAAAAAAGATGGAAGTATGAGGTTGTGTGTGGATTATAGGCAACTAAACAAAGTCACCATTAAAAATAAATATCCTTTGCCTCGGATAGATGACCTTTTAGATCAGTTGAGAGGAGCCACATTGTTTTCTAAAATAGATTTAAGAACAGGATATTACCAGATCAAAATTAAGACTAAAGATATTTCAAAGACAACCTTTAGGACTAGGTATGGACATTATTAATATCTAGTGATGCCTTTTGGATTAACAAATGCTCCAGCAGTATTTATGGATTATATGAATAGAATTTTTAGACCTTACCTAGATCAATTTGTAGTGGTATTTATAGTTGATATTTTAATATATTCTAGAAATAAAGAAGAGCATAAAGAGCATTTAAAGACAGTATTACAAATTTTGAACGATAAGAAATTGTATGCCAAACTTTCAAAATCTGAATTCTGGATGGAAGAAGTTGAGTTCTTAGGGCATGTTATATCAAAATAAGGAGTAACAGTTGATCCTAGTAAGACTGAGGTTGTAATACACTGGGAGAGACCTAAGACTATCACTGAGATCCGGAGTTTCCTGGGATTGGCAAGATATTATAGAAGATTTATTTAGGGATTTTCACAATTAGTGTTACCTTTAACTAGGTTAACTAGAAAGAGAATTCATTTTGTTTGGACACAAGAATGTGAAGATTGTTTTCAAGATTTGAAGAATAAATTAACATCTGCACCAATTTTAATAATCTCTGATCCTTTAGGAAAATTTGAAATTTATAGTGATGCATCTTGAAAGGGATTAGGATGTGTCTTAATGCAAGAAGGAAAAGTTATAGTTTATGCATCAAGACAATTAAAACCTTATGAGAAAAATTATCCAACTCATGATTTAGAATTGGCTGCAGTAGTTTTTGCCCTTAAAATTTGGAGGCATTATTTGTATGGAGTCAAGTTTGAAGTTTTTAGTGATCATAAGAGTCTTAAGTATTTATTTGACCAAAAAGAATTGAATATGAGGCAAAGGAGGTGGATGGAATTTTTGAAAGACTATGATTTTAAACTTAAGTACCATCCAGGAAAAGCTAATATGGTAGCTGATGCTTTAAGCAGAAAATCTCTTCACATGTCACATTTAATGGTCAAAGAAATGGAATTGTTGGAAAAATTTAGAGATATGAAATTATATATGACTGTATTGCCTCGAAGTTTAGGTATTAGTGAAATAAAAATAGATAATGAGCTTATAGAAAAAATTAGAATAGCTCAGCAGGAAGATTCTGGTTTAGAAAAATATTTGAAACATGAAGGATTTACCAAGGGGGAAAATGGTTTTGTGAAATTTCAAGGAATAATTGTTGTACCTGAAAAGGAAGAATTGATGAAAGAAATTTTGAATGAGACACATAGCAGTAAATTCACAGTTCACCCTGTTTCCACCAAAATGTATCAAGATTTGAAAAAGTTATTTTGGTGGCTGACACGAGCTGTCGAACTCGCGCAAATTAATTAAATTAGGTTTATTAAAAAAAATTAGTAAAGCTTCAACCTAAGTCGTCTCTCAAGGAGTTTGCAAGGATCTTAATCGCTCAGTTATGAAAATAAAAATAAAAATAAAAATAAAATGAAAACCAAATGAAAACGGAAACTAAATGAAACAAGAACTAAATAAAAATGGGAATAAAATAAAAACGGAAACCAAATAAAAATGGGAACTAAATAAAAGAGAAACTAAGGAGAAACGAAAACTAAAGAAAATTGGAAACTAAAAAGGGTTTTTTTAATAAGATTGTCAATTTAAATGGAAAAAAAAAAAAAATAACAAACGAGAATAATCAAATTAAAAGTAACCAACCCAAGAATTAGGATTCCAAGGATATCCATCATTGGACAAATAATTACCAAATCGTGATTGATCTCAATTGAATTAGAATCCTTGTTTCCAATTAAGAACCCTCTATAAGCGATCGCTTAGCGTTTGGTCGAATACGGCGCGTCTACTCGCACAATCGTGGAGTATCAACCCGTTCGACTTGAGTTCATTGGGTTAATCAACATAACTATTAAATCTAATGATTAATCTCTTTCCTAAGAACGCAATCACGTATCTCAGATTGAACACCCACAATCGCGCGATGTCAAACCGAGTTAGAAAAAGAAACGAATTTGGTTCAAAATGCGGCGCAGGTCCTCAGGATTCAACCATGGAATCCTCAACCCTTGGGTTGATTAAAGAAAACAGGAGAGAGAAAAGACAAAAATTCTATTAATTTCAAAACTGTAAAATTCAATCTTGAGTATCTGAAAATTCATTGTATTATAAAATCTGAGTTTACATTACAGCTATTCCACCTTATATATCATGGTGTCAAGCAGAAGAATCAATAATGAGTATAACAAACTTCCAACTATACACAACAGATTCCTAACCGTGTAACAAACTGGATACAGTTACAAACTAACTTTAACTGCATCTCTTTCCACGTCAGCGTTAGTTACTTCATTAGGATATATTAACATCCTCCCACAAGTGGGACTATATATGTTGAAGAGTCCCAACTTGGACACAGCTCTTTGAAACGCAGTAACATGTAATGGTTTTGTAAAGACATCCGCAATTTGTGCTGAAGAAGAAACAGGCAACAGATGAACAAGCTTCTGAGCTACTTTTTCGCGAACGACATGACAGTCCAACTCAACATGTTTCGTTCGTTCGTGAAATGTTGGATTGTGTGTGAGATATATCGCGGATTTGTTATCACAATAAACTGATATGGGATGAGATAAAGGAAAGCATAAATCCTTGAGAAGATAGGAGAGCCATTGCAGCTCACAAGAGAGGCTAGCCAATGCTCTGTATTCTGCCTCACATGATGACCTTGAGACAATCGTTTGCTTTTTGGATTTCCAGGAAATAAGAGCGGAGCCTAGGAAGACACATTGTCCAGTGACTGAACGCCTAGTATCTGGGCAGCAAGCCCAATCTGAATCTGAGAACCCTGAAAGTTTCAAGTTATTCTTTGAAGGAAAGAAGAGACCAGTGCCAGGGGAATTCTTAATATATCTGAGAACTCGAAGTGCAGCAGAGTGATGAACGTCCGTAGGATTGGAAACGAATTGACTTAATTGTTGAACTGGAAACATGATATCGGGTCTTGTAGTAGTTAAGTATAGGAGCCTCCCCACAAGACGACGATAGGGAGATGGATCAGTTAAAGGGACACCCAGGGAGCGCTGAAGCTTCGAAGATGCATCCATGGGTGTAGATGATGGTTTGGCAGCAAGAAGACCGCTATCTGACAAAAGTTCCAAGGCATACTTGCGTTGATTCAACACAATCCCCTTATTCGACCGAGAAATCTCCAGGCCAAGAAAGAACCTTAAAGTGCCAAGGTTTTTGATTTTGAACTGATTATCCAGAGAAGTCTTCACACGACGAATTTCATCCATACAATTGCCAGTCAACACAATATCATCAACATATATGAGTAAAGCTGTGAAGAGAGAACCAACCTTAAGCGTAAATAGAGAATAATCAGCGGATGACTGCACATAGCCCAAAGAAGACAAGGCAGATGTAAGTTTAGAATGCCACTGACGACTTGCTTGTTTAAGGCCATAGAGGGACTTTAATAACTTGCAGACTTGATTGGGTTTGCTGGCAGTAACCCCTTGTGGCAGAACCATGTAAACCTCCTCATCCAAATCGCCATGGAGGAAGGCATTATTGACATCCAATTGTTCAAGGTGCCAATTGTTAGCAGCAGCAAGGGCCAAGAGGGTGCGAACAGTAGTGAGCTTAGCTACTGGGGAGAATGTATCGAAGTAGTCTATCCCTTCCACTTGTGTATAGCCTTTGGCAACAAGCCTGGCTTTGTGCCTTTCGATTGACCCATCAGCAAAGTGTTTAGTTTTGTATACCCATTTGCAACCAATGGGTGTCTTCTCAGGTGGTAAATCAACTAGCTTCCAAGTGTGGTTTAATTCAAGAGCTTTTAATTCAGTGAGCATAGCATCCTGCCAACAACGATGCTTAACAGCCTCAGTATAAGAAGTTGGTTCTGTTTGCAGAGACACATTAGAACAGAAATTGTGAAATTTGGAAGAACAATGTTCATATGAGATGACATCATGTAATGGGTATTTGATATGAAGGTTAGTGGTGTTTATTGTGTTACAGTGAAAATCTTGGAGATAAGAAGGAGGGTTTCGGGCTCTAAAGGAACGTCGAGGTGGTACTGGAGTGTCAGTATGATTGTTATTAGTATGATTGTTATCAGTGAGGATGGGCGAATTGGCTATGGCAGGGATTTGAAAATCATGTGTGGATGGGTGTGAAGGAAAATCTAGTGGAGGTAATGGTTGAGGTGAAACAGATATGGGTGAGGGTGATTCATCTAAAGGTGGAGTAGAGGTGGCAAATGGAAAGATAGATTCATATAAAACAGTATTTCGGGAGAAGAAAACTTGTTTAGAGGTTAAATCATAAAGGATATGGCCTTTGGTATTAGGTGGTTCTCCCAAATACACACATTTTCTTGCTCGAGGAGAGAGTTTATGTCTATGGGAATTAAGGGTAGAGGCATATGTGAGGGAACCAAAAACTCGAAGATTGGATAGTAGGGGTGGTTTAGAGTGAAGAATCTCATATGGAGATTTGTATTTCAACAATGGGGTAGGCAAACTGTTAATGATTAACACAGCTTGTGAAACTGCATAATTCCAAAGTGAGTGAGGGATGGATGCTTGGAAAGCTAGTGCTCTTGTTACATTCATAATGTGCTGGTGTTTTCTTTCCACCAACCCATTTTGTTGTGGTGTCTCTACACAGCTGGTTTGGTGGACAATTCCATGCTGAGAATAAAATTCTGGCATAATGAACTCTTTCCCATTGTCGGTTCTAATGCACTTCAAGGAAGTATTAAATTGGTTCTCAGTGAGTTTGATGAAATTTTGTAAAAGCTGTCTTGTTTCACTTTTGTAGACCATGAAAATGACCCAAGTAAACCGAGAGAATTCATCAACTAAAGTCAAGAAATATCTATATCCATGAATAGCAGGAACCATAAATGGCCCCCAAATATCAACATGTAGTCTTTCAAAAACTTTATTCACAGACGAGTTGCTAACAGGAAATGGTAACTTCTTGTGCTTAGCAAAGTGGCAAATGTCACAGGGTTTGACATGCCTATTTGGTATAAAGGAAAATTGAGAAGCAACATGCTTCAAAATATTCTCTGAAATATGGCCCAATCTAAGGTGCCATAATCGAAAATCATTATTTTTATTACACAAGTAACATCTATGACAATGACAGACTTGGAAACTCGAATTGAGTTGTGCAGATCCAGTTGTCATGACAAACAGTCCTCCTCTTCTTCTAGCTGTACCAATCGTCCTCAAATTGGTTTTCTGTTTAATCACAATGTGTTGCATGAAAAACCAAGAAATAGTCAGCATTTTCAAGCAATCTTGTGACAGATATCAGATTCACCTTGAATTTTGGAATATATAATACATCCGTTAAGGTAAGGGTGGAAGAAATGTCCACATTTCCAGCATATGAAGCAATGACAGATGATCCATCAGGCAAGAAAACAGATATAGGTGTAATCTTGTGAATGTATGTGAATATGGATTGAATATGTGTGATGTGATCTGTGGCCCCTGTATCTAAGAGCCATTGCATCGAAATTTTACCTGTCATAGGAAGGTTCTCATTGACTGCCATGTTGGTGGAATGGACATGATTGTTTTGCTGCATATAAGCCATATAGTCCTCATATTTCTCCTTTGAAACAGACATCAGTGGAGCTGATACATCATGATCTCTGACCACAGTATTTGCATTCTGTTCAGTTAGAACTGCATTACTTGATCCTTGAATGTTCTTTGACCTGTAGCCTTGGGGAAAGCCATGCTTGAAGTAGCATGTGTCAATGGTGTGATTTGTCTTCTTGCAATTAGTACAATACTTGTTGCTATTACTTGAACTGCGTCCACCAATGAATCTTCATCTTCCTCTGTATGAAGGTCCATGACCACGTGGATTCTCTGATGAACTAGCAAATGCCTTTGCTTCACTTACATTATCACTGTATGAATCAGTTCGCAGCTGTCTTTCTTGTTGTTGCACGAAAGAAAATGCTTTGTTTATATTTGGAAGAGGAGACATGAGCATTATTTGGGATCGAACTTGTGCAAAATTTTCATTAAGGCCTCTTAAGAACCTTATGACCTGATCTGTCTCCCTATGTTCTCGTGATTGAATCAAAGTTCCACATGTGCATTGTGGAAGTGGTCTAAGATTATTCAGTTCATCCCAAAGTGCCTTCAAAACTGTAAAATAATCGGATACTGTTTTATCACCTTGATTAGTTTGAACCAGATCTTCTTGTAAATCTGCAATGCGAAAAGTGTCTGCTTGGGAAAACCGATCTTTCAAGTCATTCCATACATCATAAGCTTTGTCAATCCAAAGAATAGATTGGACAACCGACTGAGCTATAGACTTGTGAAGCCATGAGAGGACCATTGTGTTGCATCTCTCCCAGGAAGGAAAGATTGCATCATCTTCTGCAGGAGCAGTGATAGTGCCATTGACAAACACTATCTTGTTCTTGGAAATCAAAGCCACTTTCATGGCTCTTGACCACGCATGATAGTTCTTTCCATTCATTAATGGAGAAACAAGAACTAAAGATGGTGATTCGTTGGGATGAAGATAGTATGGATCTGATAATTGGTTTTGTTCTGCCATGACTATGAACAGAAACGAAAGATTGATTGAAGAAGAAGATTAGATGAACAAGAAACAGAAAGAAGATGAACAAAGAACAGAGAGCTAAAATTGCATCGCGGAATGTGGTTGATGGCCCAGAGCTATTGCTCTGATACCATCTTGAGTATCTGAAAATTCATTGTATTATAAAATCTGAGTTTACATTACAGCTATTCCACCTTATATATCATGGTGTCAAGCAGAAGAATCAATAATGAGTATAACAAACTTCCAACTATACACAACAGATTCCTAACCGTGTAACAAACTGGATACAGTTACAAACTAACTTTAACTGCATCTCTTTCCACGTCAGCGTTAGTTACTTCATTAGGATATATTAACATTCAAATTCAAACGAAAGATCATCCACAAGGTCCCTACTCTCGCCCTTTTAACCCCTAATCAAGCTGGGCTTTGGGTTCTACAAATCCAACCCAAAATAAAAGGACTCATGTACATTGGGTTCAAAATTATAACTTAAGTCCAGTCGTCAAAATAAATTTCCAGCAAAACACGTCCATCTTGGGCTCAGGTTTCGATCATCTTTCTGTCCGAATTGGGCTTCAGTAGCTGAGATAGAAATTGTAGCCCTTCCTGTTAGCTGCAAAACACAATAAAAACGAAGTTAATCGTGCATCTGTAGAGTGAGATATGGCCAAAATACGAAAGTAGTGTAAATTTGGAAAATTATGACGAAAATCAATTAAACCCAATTAAAATCTAGAATTCTGATTTGACCCAAAAGACCTTTATTTAATTCAAATAAAACCTAAAATTACCAACCAAGAGTAATAAATAAGTGTAACAAAATATGTGTTATCAGTGGACAGGAATGAAAAAGGATATCTCTAAATACGTTTCAAAATGTTTAGTTTGTCAAAAAGTGAAAATTGAATATCAAAAGCCTTCAGGATTACTTCAATCATTAGACATACCAGAGTGGAAGTGGGAAAGTGTAGCTACTGATTTTGTGATGGGTTTACCAAGAACCCAAGAGGGGTATGATGCAATTTGGGTAATTATTGATCGATTAACCAAATCTGCTCATTTTCTACCAATTAGGGCTCAATATTCTATTGAGAGGTTATCCCAACTATATATAAAAGAAATTGTCAAACTTCACGGGGTACCTCTAAGTATTGTGTCAGATAGAGACCCTAGATTTACTTCTAGATTTTGGGGATGTTTACAGCAAGCCTTTGGAACCAAGTTGAGACTTAGTACATCATATCATCCTCAAACTAATGGTCAAACTGAGAGAACCATTCAAACTTTAGAGGATATGCTGAGAGCTTGCATCCTTGAACAAAAAGGTGGTTAGGATAAATACCTATCATTAATAGAATTTGCTTATAACAATAGTTACCACTCTAGTATTGGAATAGCTCCATATGAGGAACTCTATGGAAGAAAATGTAGATCTCCAGTGTGTTGGTATGAAAAAAGAAAAAAACAGTTATTGGGACCGGAATTAGTCCAAGAAACCTCGAGACAAATTCAGATGATAAAGGAAAACCTTGAAAAGGTACAAAGCAGACAGAAAAATTATGCTGATAACCGACGAAAATCTTTGTCTTTTGAAGAAGGAGAACATATCTTTCTTAAACTTTCTCCCACCACAGGTGTAGGAAGAACTCTCAAAGTTAGGAAATTGAGTCCTAGGTATATTGGTCCGTTTCAAATACTCCAAAAAATAGGGTCAGTTGCTTATTAACTTGCGCTTCCACCTCATCTTTCCAATCTCCACAATGTTTTTCATGTTTCCCAGCTCAAAAAATATGTTCCAGATCTCACTCACATTCTCTATATAGACTCAGTACAAGTTAAAGAGAATCTGACGATTAGTACAAGGCCAACTCAGATCCTTGACAAAAATCTAAAGCAACTAAGAAATAGGATGGTTCTTGTTAATTAAAGTACGTTCGGAAGGACTTTCACCACACGAAGCCACATGGAAAAAAGAAGAAAATTTACGACAGAGTTATCCAGAATTTTTTTAAAAAGGTATGTCTAAATTTTGAGGGCAAAATTTTATTTAGTATAAGGGAAATGTAATAATCAAATAAAAATAAAATAAAAAAAATAGTAATAATCAAAGTAATAATGTATAAAATAATAATACTAATAAAAATAATAATAATATTGATAATAATAATAATATTAATAATGAACAAGTAGATTATTATTATTAATATTAATATGTTTGCTGTAAATAAATAAATTATTATTAGTAATAAATAAATATATTAAATTATGTATAATTTATTTTTTTAAAATTCTTATAATAATCACAGTAAATTATTTTTAGTTAAATATATTACTACACCCTCCTAAATCATTATTAATAAATAATAATGATACTAAAGTTATTATTTATTAAGAATTAAAAGAATATTTTTTAATATTTTAAATTAATATATAAGATAATATTATTTATATATATATATATATATATATATATATATGGCAAGGAGGGGGCCACATGGAACACCCCTCCAAGCCACAATTACATGTTACTAGAATGTGATGCTGTAAATTAGGTGAGGTAAGTAAAATGATGCATGATAAAAATAATAATAAGGAAATGGGAATGAATCAGCATTCAAACGTGTGACTATATATATATATATAGAGAGAGAGAGATATATATATATATATATATATATATATATGTGTGTGTGTGTGTGTGTGTGTTGTCCCTTTCACGTTGTTAGAAGAGAAGGATTGAGAAGAGGCTGTTAGAAAAATGAGGAAAGTTTGAGAAATTTTTACAGAGAGTAATAAAGAGGAAGAAGACGAGGATAGAATAGTGAAAGGTAATATTGAGAGAGTAAAACTTTCTCTCTATTTTCTTCCTTTCAATTATATTCTTTTTATTTATTTGTAGAAAACTGTAATGTTGTTATTTTGTCAAAATATTTTTTTAATTTCTTCTCTTATTTAATATTATTTGCATCTATAGTCCTACCTTAATCTGTCTTTTAATTTTATTCTACCTCTCATGTTATTGTGATTTTCATCAAATTTTAAATTTTCCTTAGCAGTAAGATACAATAAATTATTTGGTACCAAATAAATATTAAGAGGATGTGTAAATTTTAACTATATGTTACTATAGTGAACTGACCCTCAAAAGTTTGGGATCAGATAGTTAGGGTAAGGGACACCTTATCATGGCTTGAGCTCTGCCATATCATAACTTTTCACAAGTAGGAGACCCACAAAATTGTGAATTAAATTGGCTTCAGTTAAATATTACACAATTTGTTATTATTATTTATTATTTATGTTATTATTTGTTATGAAATAAACTTGGGAGATTGATATTTTCCATTATTATGTCCGGAAATGGGTATAGTTTAAAAATCTCAATATTACTGATAATTATCTCACATTGTTTATTTTGTGCTAACCTTTCCAGAAAACCATCATGCCTAACTTATCTTTTTCTGGAGAATGATGGACTGTGAATATTTATTTTTATGATGACCGTTGGGAGTTCTATATAATAGTTGAAAACCAAGGAGCAGTAGCCATATTCCATGCAAGCAGTGTGGAATCCTACACCTATAGGCTAGACTAGAATGAGAAGTATGAATTGAATAAAAATTGTACCCTGATGTAGTTAGGAATGTAATATATATGTGGAACTGATGTAAAATATTTAGGGTGTAAAATATTTATACTAAGTTCCATCCATGTATATAAAATGAAGGATGTTAGTATTCCCAGTTAATCTTTCTAGATTTATTTTCTCAGATATTTTAATTTATTTATTTATTTATTATTATTATTAAATATATTTAAATATTTAGAAATGTTACACATAGGTCTTTCATATCAGTGCAAGAAAGCTTAAAAGCAGGACTTATTTCAGTTGCAGAGTTGTTGAAGGAAGACATGTGGATAATGACTTTCCAATAAGCATTGGCGGGAACCATTGCCGATCCTCACATAGCCAAACATTTAAATCTCTCTTTTTTGGGAAAACAAGAAGTTTCATTTCAATATATCCACTCAAAGATACAAGAAAGAATGTAACATCTCTCAGGATTGGATTTCTGGACAAAGGTAATGTATTTGTACTCTACCTTCAAGATCTGTGTTATTTTTAATCGATAAAGTTGCAACGTGTAAGAACCTGTACCGTTAAATTAGAAATTTAAATGAATAATTATGAATTTAAGAAATAATTTCATAATTGACCTTCAATAAATATGGTAAGGTAAGAATAATTATCACAAAGGATTAATAATGTCGAAAGTTTCTTTTCTGACGAAAAGTGCGGATACCGGTTCTGCCTCATAATATAAGTGTGTACCGATAAAGTATCTCGGAAAATTATGAAAAGTATGTATATATCACTAGAATAATATCTAGGACTAGTATAACAAGTTTGGAGTCAAAATAATGAGAACTGGTGTCAGTATTAATACCGGCTACGTAAAAGCGCGTACCGACAAAGTGCTGCAAAAAATATAATAAAAATACGATAAATCCTAGAAAATGGCTAGGTTCAGAATCTAAAGTTTGGGATTAAAATGATAAGCGTAGCTATTAGTGCTAATACAATGTGTTTAAACTTGAGTGCAGCTATAAATACATGGGCACAAGGCCCTAGGTCAGAAACCTTAAGCCCCTACGTGAAGTTTTTCTGGTTCTTGGCTGCTGACACCTTCCCCTCCATTGCCACATTTATTTTCTCCATTGAAACCTCCAAAATAATCACCTTTGTTCATATTTCCTTCACCAAAATGGTATAGGTGAGTGAGAGCAAGCTTGTGAGAGTGAGTAGTCTTTCAATTTTAGTGGAAGCCTCTGAGTTGGTGAGGTTGGCGCTGACTTCTTGAGTGTGGAGGTGTGAGCCATTTTCTTAAGGTGTGATGGCTTCAAGAAGCTATTTTTAGTGATAAAGGGACAAGCTTGAAGTGCATTTTCGTAGCTTTGGAGTGGTTGAACCATAGTACTGTATAGAGGGCTCCATATCACTGTGATTTTTTGATTTTTGAGCCTTGGAGGTAAATCATGATCACCTCCTTTGTATATTCATGATTTTAGCTTGAATAATCCATTAAAAAGGGAAACTTTGATTATTTGAGTTAAGGCCTGATAATCTATGTCTAAAATACATTATTGAACATCTGTTTGCGGAGTTTTTGGACTCCAAATCGCGTATGGACACTTAAAAATGGGATTATGCAGAAACTGTTCAAATTTCTGCATTTTGTCTGATAAGTATTCGAATACTTTTCGTGTAGTATTCGAATACTCATCAGCAGGTAATCGAATACTCTTGAAGGAGTATTGGGATACTTTTCTGGGAAGAAAAGTATTTGGATACCTTAGTGGAAGTATTCGAATACTGTAAAGTATTCGAATACTGTGGTGAAAGTATTCGGATACCATGTGGTATTCTAATACCTTAGTGAAAGTATTCAGATACTTTCTGGAGACATGGAATATTCGGATTCTCATCGAGGAGTATTTGAATACCTTCTGCAGATTTATTCTAAAATCACTTAAAATAAGTTGGAAATCCTTAGACAATTAATGGAACCTTGGACAATGAATATTAATGATTATTTATTGTATAAACCGACTGTGATGTGCTATTTGGTGACCTTGGGCCAGTGTGGTCTCTTGTTTGGAGGGTTAGCTTGAGAGGTAAGCTTTCGTGTCCTCAGTTTTGTCATTGTTGGTTCCACCATACCTCATGGAAGGAGGGTTTATATGCATGATGTGTTTTCATGTATTGATATTTGAAATGCAATTGAGTTGTTAAGTGCAAGTACCTTGTAATATGTATGTGTTGTTCCACCTAGACGGTAAGCCTGAGTATGTGGCGTCATACAATATGGTGATTCTGTAGGTGGGTGCAAGTAGCGTCTTGCACTGATTGTAGGTTATAGACGTATGTAATTCCTGCATGTTCTCTGGCCAGTAGGATCTTGACACACATGACATGATTATATGCTGCATTGCACAGATTTTGGAACTTATATTATTATACTGCTTTTGAACTTATATTGCACATGTAAGTGAGCTTGGGGTGGAGAGATCCTTGAGGACCCCTTGTCTTACTCACCCCATGTTTGGGGCACATTTTCAGGTTTAGGTACCTCCGAGGTTAATACCTCGGGCGGCAGGAGGCCAGAGCTTAGTTGACTGATGCATGTTGATTATATTGTTATGATTGGATGTTGAATTATGTTATATTGTCATTATATGATTATTGAGCTGAGACTTTGTTAGGCTTGTTGCCTTATTTGGGGAGCATGGGGATTGTCCATGCCACATTGATGTTATTTATGTTTTGCTTGAGTTGTATAAATTATCAGGATAATGTCCGGTCTACGTGTTGTAGCTCAGTGACTAGAAACACATTTATATATGAGGTATTTCAGTTAGTTGTTTATTTACAATTTACATACAGACAATGTTTTGAAAATGGATTAAGTAATCAACTTGGTTAATATTAATGACGTCACAATTGAAAAGAAAAAGTTAGTTCCGCATTTTAATTAAGCACGGCTTAATACGATGACAGGATAACAAATCGGGTATACACGGAGTGTTACACAATGGTTAACAGAAATGTAGCTCATGCATTATGACACACTGACACATGTTAGAGAAATATGACATATACTTTTAGGAGTAAAAATTTATATATTAGGAGCTGGTTGAGAATTATTATTATTATTATTATTATATATATATATATATATATATACACACACACATTATAGTATAAACTGTGAATTTAATAAATTTTAATTTTTTTTAGAAATTTCATAAAAAAATATTATAAAATAAATATTTTAGAAATACTAAACAAATTATGTTTATAGTACTTTTAAGAATATACTTTTAAATATTATTAATATAAATTTTAAAATATAATATAATCAATAGATAAAACGTAATTTAAAACCTAATTAATTATTAATAATGTGAATAAAAGTTGTGACATATTAATGAGTCTGTTTGTCCGTTAATTAACCAAGACTGGGCCTGGGATCGACCCATATATATATCTATATATGTTTGTGTATAGCGTGAATGACTATATAAAAGATCACGAGCCCATCATACAGTTGTCTTTCAAATACTGTGTCTGCATTTCGTTACGGTTACGACCATTAGATTAATGTTTGTATTTGTGTTCTCTTTGTTTGTTAAAGCTCTAAGATTCTATTACAAAGCAAGATTAGTCTTCATTTGGTTGACGTTGTTGGCCTGATGGTTATGTTTGTGTTGTCTTTGGTTTGTGAAACTCAGATTCTAGTAAAAAGCAATTGATGTTTATGTTTGCATTCTCTTTGGTTTTTGAAACTAAAGATTCTAGTAAAAAGCGATATTAGGTTCTTGGTTGGACCTTAATAAACCTGCTTTCCAGTCAATCATATCAAACTTGCGATATCAATTTTGTAGTGTCAAACGTCTCCTGAATTTGATTTTTCTGTGATCTTTAATTTCATGCCCTTTATCCTTACCAGACTTGGTTTTTGTTCTCTCTTTTTTGTTACTATATTGCCCAATTTTCAATCTAATATTTGGGTTTCTTTATTAGTTTGATATTCGTTGTTGAGCAATCGCAGTGTGTCTTGAAAAAGTGCTTGGTACGAATGTTTTGAGGCAATTTCATTGTTTGCCATAGCAATGCAGTTCCACAAATCATGGTTGTGGAAGTTCGGTTCCAGCAAACTCTCCCTGTATGGTCTGTTTCAGATGGCTGATCTTGTCGGGCACATTATTGTTGGTGTACAAATTCTCTCATTCTTGAATATTCAAGAACGTTCAATGTTGTACAAACGATAGAAAGTTGATCTGGACTGTGGAAACATAAGAGGTTGCATCTTCAAGATGAATTATTTGATACGGATGGTATGTTTTGTCCCTTGATAAACCTAAAAATCTAATTACAATATGTTTTATTTATTTATTTTGTAATTATGAAATCCTAATTGGTATATTTGAGCATTTCTGACATGACCCTAAATTAGAGTGCCATATGGATTTATTATTGATCAATGATATCAAATTGGCCTTGGCGTAGTATGATATTCTTGAATCTAAATATAAAATTGCAATTATGCATTATGAAGTCTTGAGTCTTGCGGAATTGATGGTATCAACATCAACAACACCTTTATCCCAAATTAATTGGGGTCGGTGGTAGATAAACCTAAATAAAAGATACGAAAGGGTTGAAAAAAGTTAAAAAATAAAAATAAAAAGAAAAATAAACAAATAAAATAGTAATAATATATATATATAAATATAAAAGTGATAAAAGAAGGGGAAAAGAAGAAGGGCGAGATGAAGAGGAAAAATGACTAAAAAGGGACCATCTAGAACATATGAATAACAACGGGTCTAACCCTCCACCATGCATATAGATTTTCTCCATTTCGGTCTAAGGCACACCGTCCGCAAATCTATATCCTAATCCATTAAGTCTTGCTTTATTACCTTTCCCCAAGTAAGTTTCGGTCTACCTCTACTTTTCTTTGTGTTGAGCTCTTGGTAACAAACTTTTGTTCTTACGAGAGCATCCAAAGGCCTTCTTATTATGTGCCCAAACCACCTCAATCTATGTTCTCTCATCTTTTCAGCCACCAGTAGTACTCCTACTTTTCGTCGAATATCTTCATTTCTTATCTTATCCATCTTCCTATAACCACACATCCACCTTAACATCCTCATCTCTGCTACTCTCATTTAATGCTCATGTTGCCTATGTGCTGGCCAACATTCAGCTCTATATAGCATTGCAGGTCTTACTTTTGTTCTATAGAATTTTTTTTTAACTTAAGGGGGATTTTGTGGTCATACAAAAACCCAGATGCACTACGCCATTTTGCGGTCATACGGAATTGATGGTATGTTTACATAAATGGAATTCATGGAATTGACGGAATTGTTTATGCCTTGCTAAGTGCCATTGCCCATTATGAATTCTTTATCCTTGATGGAATTGATCAAAATGGATTTGATGGAATTGCATTGAGTTTGCAAAATACTATGGATTTGATGGAATTGCTTGAGCCTTGCAAAATTCATTTGCCTATTATGAATTTTTAAGCTTTGATGGAATTGATTAGATGCTTTGAGTAAATGGAATTTATGGAATCACTTAAGCCTTGTTGAAAAACATTCTCTCAAGATCGCTACCTACAACAGAATCCTACACACAAATCACTTCGGTTTGGAATTTCTGGTAATGCTACAGACCTCCAACCAAAAAAGCCACTGTTGGATATGAATAATGATTAGTCAGGAATATGTCAAAAAAATCTCAGCTCGATCGGACGGTAGATGAAGAAGATATCAAAGAATGGTCAAAGATTGCTCCTTACTCAATTTTCCTGTGAATTTTCTAAAATGGTTATCTCTTTGTTTTCTCTTATAATGACTGGTTTCCACACTCTCTTGTGTTCAAAATGTTATTCACACACGTCCAAAATGGCTGCTGAACATCTTGAACTAGGAATCCTAGCTTTCTTTGTTGGGATGGACTTGACTTTTAATTAAGTGGTTAAAGCCCAACTACAAAGACCAGTGCCCTTTTTGGTGGTGTCGGAAGCATGTGTCACTTTCCACTCATTTGTACAGTGATGGCGGCGAGGGTGGATGGAACGTGTCTCTTTCAGACATTTTCCTCTACTTCTCACTTTTCATTAATTTGTACACACACCTTAAATTTTAACAGAGTCTTATCTTTCTTAAAATTAGCTGACATAAGCACTACTGTCATTACACGCACTCAATGTTTGCCACAAAGGATGCGGCTTAATGATTTTTTCATACGCATATTGCATCTCTTCTATATAGTCTTCTCCTACCTATAATGTCACCTTCCCAATTTATGCCCTTGTTTTCATTAAATTTGATTTATATGTTATTTTTGAATTTGCGAGAGAAATTATGAAATTTCAGTTACAACTTCTTGATCCTATATTTTGCAAAGGAACTTCTGTCGCCAATATTTTCCTTCGCTAGTTTCTGTCACAAACTTATGAAGTTTGCGAGGAATTTCATTTCCCTCGCAAATATCTTTGCGAGGAGGGTTTTAGCGACACACTGTGTTCCCTCGCAAATTTTGTCGCATACCATTTTTATGAGGGAATTTTGCTGTTTTGCGAGGGAATTTTTCCCTTGCTGATTGTGCATTTTCTAGTAGTACGACTATTACCCAAGAAAATAAGCATTAAGATCAAGAATCATAAGATTGCATAAAAACCCTATGTCTATTCCTAGAATCATAAGGATTATGATGAATTTATCATGCATGGATCATGTACCAATATTACTATTGTAATACAATCACCCTAATTCATTCTGTAAGGAGCAAACTCATAGAAAACATTAAGAGTAGATAAATTCATGCAATATAAAAAGGAAAAATTACATTAAACAATCAATCCATAAATACTAAGGTTCAATTGGGTTCCATATAATCCTAACTACAAAGAAATCTAGCCTAACATAGCGAATTCAAAAACACAAGAAAATAGAAAAGCTTCACCAAACTCCATTGGTGTGATGGCGTTGTGAATATTCAAGGTCTTCAGCGTATTCTTGAATTCCACCCGCCTTCGTTGCTTAAAGCATTAAAAATGCACTTCTATGATTCGAACCGGACTTCTACTCTTCAAAATCATCGGAAAGTCTTTAACTAGTCTTCAAAATTCCCTTTTATAGGTAATAGATCTGTGCCCTAAGTCAATTGAAAGAGTTGGGCCTTAATTGGATCGTGACAGGCGCTAAAGCGCTGATTAGCGCGCTTTAGCATGCTGAAAACACATTACAAAATTGTGCGAGCGCACTAAAGCCCAGCTCTTCGAAAGAGAAATTCCGCATGATAGCGCATGTTAGCACGCTGAAGTGCTCTCTTCCAGAAGATTTTGGCTATTTCTAAGCAACGTTATTCTGCGCTAAAATGCCTTTTTCAAGTAATGAAATTACTTCTAGAACGCACTTGAGGACTTCTTCGATATTCCATCTTGTATTCCAACTCATTTAACTTAATCCTTGCTTAAATTTACATCAATTTACCTTTTAAACAAGCAAGAATCAGTTATGTCAGTTCATAATCCAACTTTCATGCTTTTCCAACAAATAACCTTGATTTTCATGCTTTTGACTATATAATTCATATGATTTTAGCCCTTAAGACATGATAACTAAAGGTTTATCAATAGTTAATGATGTTTTACATTATCTTAGGCTAATTGGTGATAATTCTACTTGTAACTAGTATGGATTCATAATGATTATAAATTATGATTGGTGGTATTGTACTTAAATAGGTTGCTTTGATAGCATTGAGCTTGTGGCAACTTTGAGGAGATAAAGGAAAAGCTGAAATACAAGAGGTAAATTTTTGGACCTTGGGATTAGTCCCACTTAGTGTTCCACCACACTCCGAGGGAGTGTTGGTTAATGACTTGATGAATGTTGATTATTAGATGAATGGTATATTGCATGAATATATAGTTGTTGTATCATTGATGTACGGACCAATAGACAAGTACTAGGGGCTAGAATGTATAATTAGTGGAAGGACTAATATACAATTGAAAGCTTATGTGATGATTGATTATTTAGTTCTTTGGCCAATTGAACTCATACATGAACTTTCCTTAGGGATTTCATCCGTGGGATAACCTTTGAGCATTTTTTGTATGGACTTTCCTTGGGATTTCATCCGTTGGGACAGCTCTTGGAAATGGACTTTCCTTGGGGATTTTATCTATTGAGACAACCCTTGGAAGTTATGATTCCTTTTGGGACAACCCTTAAAACTGTTATGTATGGACCTTCCTTGGGGATTTCATCATTTAGGACAACCTTTGGAATAGTTATGTATGGATTTTTCTTGGGGATTTCATCCTTTGGGATATACCTTGGAAATGTTAAGTATGGATTCTTCCTTAGGGATTTTATCCTTTGGGATAACCCTTGGAAGTTTCTATTCTGCCTCTAACTATATGATGTCATTATGCCATGCATGTGATATAACATTTCGTGCAGGAAAGTAAACTTAAGGGTGGAGTGATCCTCTAAGAACTCTTAATTTACTGATATTGTTATCTTATCCCGTTTGGGGGGTAAGTTGCAGATCCTCAAAGAGAAAGGACTAGCTTGAAGAAGAAAAGAGCACTTATATATAGCCTCGTGGAGTATATAGAGGCATATGATATTTTTAGAGGTATAGAATTGGTATAGTCATTTTACTAGAACTTGTATCTTAAGTTAAAAGCTTGTAAATGTAGTATGAATAATGAGATTCAAGTTCATATGTATTGGATTGTAATCCAAGTGATTGAGTAACATGTACATGAGAAAGTTGATGTAGTTTCTTAGAAGTTGTATATGAGAATGCATGTGATGTACGCTTGAGGTCAAATTTGATATATCCATGGATGGATATTATATGATAAGCTCATAGACAACTAGGTGTATGTATTGAGTAATGTCAAATGCCATGTTTCAAAAACGAAGAAGTTAACTCTCATATCAGAAAGAGAATTTATTTGATTAAGTCACAAGTTTAGGTGGCAAATTAAAATAATTTTATTAATGATTTCATAAATATTCTTATTGTGCTTAATATCATAATTAGTTAATATACTAATTTAAACTCGATGTTACAGTTGATATTACTTCCATTGGCAGCCACTCATCTTCATGTGGAAATTCGGAGTTTAGCCACAAAAGTGGCTTTACAATCACCTTATGGCTTACGACATACTCATACATTGAATTGCATCATACCCTTGATTTGGCCAAACTTATATCAACACTATTGAAGTTTCTCTGATCACTTTTCTTTGGGCTTTTTGACCCTTTTGCCCCTAATTAAATAATTAATAACCAATTTGCCCCTCCCCCAGAACTATCCACCATCCTGCCCCCATTTAGTCGATTAAGTTGCACTTTTAATCGACTAAATGGGCTAAACTCAGAAATTATGAAACGCGAATTTTAGTCGACTAAAAACTCACCTTAATCGACTAAATTGTTTGCACTTTTAGTCGACTAAGAGCATTATTTAGTCGACTAAAGATCGCAGATCAGGTTTTTTAAAAAAAAACCCCATTTCGCAAAGGGGGTTATTTTGAAACCCTAATCGACTAAATCGCTGCATTCCGTCCCCTCTCTCCAACCAAGTCCGAATCTCAACCCTTGAAGGTGCGATTGAAGCTTCCTTGGTTCACACTTGCGAAATCGACATTTAGGTAACGTATTCTGACTTGCATTTGGTTTTAAGTTTAGTTTTTTTTTTGGTTTTCTCCATGCATTTGATTTCTGTTTGCGGTTTTGTGGATTTAGGTTAGGGGTAGGGTGCTAAGTTTGTTGTGAGGGTGAGGGTTAGGGTTGATTTGGTGCCTTAGGCTTAGGGTTAGGGTTAGGGTTTATGTTGCTGTTTTGTTCGGGTTGTAGTGTTTAGGGTTATGAATGAGTTTTTGTGTTCTGTTTTAGGGTTTAGGGTTAGGGTTAGGGTTTAGGGTTAGGGTTTCTGTTTCTGTTTTAGAGTTAGGGATATGGTTTCTGATTTCTGTTTTAGTTTAGGATTAGGTTTTGTTTTTTATATTGAATTTTAAATTTTTTGATATTGTTATTGTTCATTGGTTTTTGTTTCCACTTGCATTGTAGGTACAGTTGTTCCCATGGCTGGCCGTAGAAGATCGTCTAGCACTGGAAATGAGAGACGACAGAAGCTACGACAAGACCGTTCGTCTTCGTCAAGGCCACAAGAGGAAGACCCCGCTGCTGTCGACCTCCCATTCGGATACTTGTTCGAGAATGACCCGGTGGTTCATGAATCTTTTGTCCGTGACTTTGTTAACCGACCGATTTGTGGGGCCAAATCACTTGATACAGCCTTTTTTGAACAAGAAGGTTTTAACATTGTGAGGTGGTTGGAGGAATCACATCTTAGGACCTTGGCTGAACTGTCGTGTTTATATTCTGAGCTGCATGTATGGGCCTTCTACCATAATCTTAGCTACCAGCTGTCTATGGTCCCGAGTAAGGCCTTGGTTTAGGCAGGTGTGTTTTTTACCCCACTTACTAACAACCCAACTATTTCCATTCTTGGGCAACATAGCCCGCACGTACCAGGGACAACCATCATTATTGTGTCGACACTTCATCACAAATCTATGGTCATCACTTTTTGCCACCACAGCAGTACGATGAGACTTCATACAATATAATTTGACAACATGTTGCATTTCAGATTTAGTTCGAAACTCCTGGTACAAATATAATGGATCTCTTAAATGCCAGCCACCGTGGATGTCATCGTCGCCATACAATATCTTCGTCTCATCATTAGGGTGAGCCCAATTAATGAACGAATAGTGTCGGCTGTCGTTCCAAAATGGCTCAATCTCAGACCCTACGTCCAAATTTAAACTTATCCGTCAGTACGAAAGAAAACACAAATATAACAGCATGTTGCAAAATTAAAACTTTAATTTACAATCTTACCACTGCTAACAGGGTCAACACGGAGCGGTGGCATAACCTGGGAACTCAAGTTTCCTGAACTAGTATCAGCGTCAAAATTCCCCTCTACGTCCGTATCTGAGGTGTCACCCAGCGGAATAACACTCTCGGGTTCACCATCGTCTTCACTATCCATATCCTCGTCTATTTCCCTCAGTGGTATCTGACTTAAGACAGGTGCAGGTGCAGATAAACCGACCACTCTGTCTTCTTGACTTTGACTTCTTCCATGCACAGGTGCAGATGAAGATTGACCACAGTCTATTTCAACATATATCTCAATAAAGTTTTGAAATTTTCGGTCCACAATTGTATCTATGACACAGTCCACATCTTCATCGTCACATATATCATTACCAATGTAGAATATAGCATCCTTACCAACTGTAGACTCTACCCTGGCGATCATCCGTTGAACGCCATGGTTGCCGTGTAGCCCCAATTTTTGGTTAATCCCCCCCTTCAGCTCATTGTACGTAGTACCCCGTTTGATTTTCAACATTTTCGTTTTTCCTTCAAATTGAACACCGTTGGGGCCTTCATAATGCTTTCCATCATAGTAAATCATGGTAACATACATGTTTGGACTTGAGCTCATCTTTCACACGAATTTTGGGGGTAGGAATCAGATTTTAGGGGTTAGGGTTCAGATTTGGGGGAAACAATTGAGAAATAAAGAAAAATGACAATGATTTCACAATTACTATGCCTTAGGGGTGGTGGGATGAAATGGAAGGGTGATTGGAAGGTTCCCAGCTGACAAACAAGAGAAAGAGACCAAGAGAGGAGTTTTGATTTCGAATATTTTGAAAATGAGGCCAAGAGAGGTCTGGAGATAGGGTTTTTCGCGATCTTTAGTCGACTAAATAATGTGCTTAGTCGACTAAAAGTGCAAACAATTTAGTCGATTAAGGTGAGTTTTTAGTCGACTAAAATTCGCGTTTCATAATTTCTGAGTTTAGCCCATTTAGTCGATTAAAAGTGAAACTTAATCGACTAAATGAGGGCAGGATGGTGGATAGTTCTGGGGGAGGGGTAAATTGGTTATTAATTATTTAATTAGGGACAAAAGGGTAAAAAAAAACCCTTTTCTTTGTCTTATGAACTTGGAATTTTACTTGTTGATCGTTCAAAGTTCTTTATAGTAACAAAAAACTCTGAAACTTGTTTTCTGATTTTAATTTGGAATAATCAATAAAGTTTTTTCAAACTAGAAAAGTGAAGCTATTCAAGCAGTCAAGTATTTTCTAAACCAAGTTTTAGAAAGAGTTATACAAAAAAAATAAAAAATAAACTATTCAAGTCTTCTCTTTTGCGAATACCTATTGTCAGTATTAACTCATTTAGATTCTATACTTCCAATTAAAATTTTGGAGACAAAATTATCATTATGTTTTACTATGACAGTCAACAATCAAGTTTAATATGTGTCTCATGTTGCTTCATTCCTCCGAAGGCTAGTATTTAGTCATGGTCAGTAAAACGTTGTCATGCTAGAGGACAAAATAAACAAGGGCTATTTTTTATTTTATTTTTAGTATTTAAGGGGCTATTATTAGTTCTTGACAAGGAAGGGAAACTATCTAGAACAACAAATATCATCAGGGGTTTGTTTTTTTGATATCGTAAATAAACTCTTCTTACATATATTATAAAAAGGTGATCACTCTGTTGTTTTTTTTTCATTTTTTTAAATAGGTGGGTCGCACATTTAATAGATATATGACACGAGATTGAGATTTTCTTACAACATAAGATTTATTTTTCTCAATATTGTTATTTGGGGAAGGATATTGTAACAACTAAGTTGTGTTACTACCAATCAATTTCACTGTTAGATCAATTATGTTAATCCAACGATTATATTTATCTCCATCTTTGTATGATTATGATTCCCCAAATTTAAAGTGAAAGTATTAAATATGAGAAATCATAACAATACAAAGGTAGAAATAAATATAAAGTATTAAATTTGAAAAATCATGACCATACAAAGATGAAAATAAACATAATCGTTGGATTAACATAATCGATCTAACGGTGAGATTAATTGGTAGTAATATGGTAATAACACAACTTAGTTGTTACAATATCCTTCCCCGTGTTATTTTCAAGGAAAATTTAAACTTGTTATATATAGGTATCGTTTGATTTTATTGTTGGTAATCGCCATTTTCTTGTATAAGTCCCTGGAAAGTAAACGTTAGGCCAGAAGTTCAATTCAGTGGCAAAAAGTAAGACGACTGAGTCATAATTAAACCTAATCCATTTAGTTATTTTTCTTAACAATAGTAAATAAATATTGTAAATTAAATACATACTTAGCCATCAATTTCTCATGTTGCTATTACCAATTAACTACCCTTGTGGTAACGACATTATATGCATTCTAGCACAGAAAAAGCAAAAAGAAAAGGGTGAAAACGCCATTTTTTATAGTAATATATTTTGACCAATCCATACAGTCTTATGTTTTTTAAAATACTCTTCTCGATTGCGTCTTCATGCTGGCTGCTTTGTGGACTACATGCTAAAGGACAAACATTTTATAACTCCAAGTATTTCGATTGGGAAAAGTGAAATGAATTAGTTAGTGGCTTGAAAAGTCTTCGTTTAAGTCCCCAATTCCACTTTGGCCGTGATAATTTTCAAAACTAATTTAAAATAATACAAGATGGAACTAATTACTGATTAAATTCCATATAAAGTAAATTAGTTTTAAATTAAACATTGTTTCATTTAAAATTGATTTTAATATTGAATTCATTTTTATAAATGTCAATGATTATAATTATCTAAATATAAGCTCTTTTTTTTAAAATGTTTTCTAAGACACATCTTGTTTTAATTATATTTTTTTGCAGAATAGAAAATAATCAATAATTAGACTGAGATGATAAATTTACATTAATTTCCTATATAATTAATTGAATAAAATACTATATACCTAAAACAACTTCTAAAAGAATGTGATGCTGAAAGCGCGTAAAAAGTGACTAAGTTAAGATTTTATAAAAGAGTAACCCTCTGATTCTCAATTATAATTATTAAAATAACAAAATATTCAACTCCTAAACTTATTACAAACCAATTCAAAATAAAAAATTTTAAAAATAAGAAAAGTTCTTAAAAATAAATATAACTGTAATTACCTTCTAAAAATAAATAAATAATATCATTTGAAATACGTCCCATAATTTAGATATCAAATCATGTCAAATTTGTTATTTTTTTTCAAAAAAATCACAATCATATTTGTTACTTCGTTTAGACTTAGGTTTGATTGTAATTTCCTATATTTCAAATTGCTGCTTCTTTGAATATATAAGTTATACTTATTGGGCCACAATTCTGGTTCACTACAAACTTCTTGAATCAATATGTTAGGTCATATGTAATGGACCAATTGTAAATGCATCATTCTCCTCAATTAAGAAAAGATTAATCCTCAATTCTTCTTTATCTTCACTGATATCAATCTCTTTAGGTAGAAACTCAAATGGTAATTCTTACTCTATTAAATTTTATCATATGATTCTCCATCAGTTTATCATAGGAAAGATTATCATTATAAACTGAATTTTCATCATAAGGTAGATAATTTTCATAAATTGGATTATCATCATAGATTAGATAATCATCATAAATTGAATTATAATCATAGACTTCAAAGTCAGGAATGTTGAGTTATCTCTCGATTTCTTGAAAAGTGGACTGATTTTCAAGCCGTACTTCCCAATTTCATCCTGGGTTTAGAATCCTTAAAGGATTGGCGTCCTCCTCTTCATCATCAGATGTGTATTCTAATTCTATTCCTTCTTCAAATTGTTTGTCCGCACAAGTCGTCGCTTCAAATCTTGGATTTTCATGCTTTGCGCCTCCCCAAGTTGTCACTCCAAAACTTGAATTTTCTCACTATGTGGTCACACAAGTCGTTACTCTAAATCTTGGATTTTCTTGCTTTGCGTCCGTACAAGTTGTCGCTTCAAATCATGGATTCGCCTTCCGAACTCTTTATTTTCTATGTCTCACAGGTCTATTTGACACAGATGTCTGTCTTCTTTAAGAATGAATCCCATCCCCTACCATCACGACTCTGCCATATCCATGACCTCCATGATTCTGTTCAGCCATTGGTTGAAGGCAACCTAGTGTTCTGGTACCAAATGATGCCAAAATCAAATAGAAAATATGGCTAAACAGAAAGTTGGGATTCCATAAAAGTGTAACCCTTGGTTCTTAATTATAATTATCAAAATAACAAAATATTCAACTCCTACAATAAGCGTCATAAGCACCCTTTTATTGAATAAATAAGGGAAATTCCTAAAAATAAAAAATAATTATAATTAAATCATTCAAAACACGTCTGAAATCTTAGATATCAAATCATGCCAAATTTGTTGCTTTTTTTTTTTGCCAAACAACTCACAATCATATCTGCTGTTTTATTTGGACTTAGATTTTATCGTAATTTGTTATATTTTAATTTTCTGCTTTTTTATGGGTCATTCTTATTAAGCCACAATTCTGTTTGACTCCAAACTTTTTGAATTAATGGTTGAGCCATGTTTAATGAGTCAACAATAAATGCATTAAAATGACTTAATGTTCATTAACTTTAAGATAAATGAGTAGTTTTTTTTTTTTACTATATCTTATTCAACAATTGCCTTTAAATCCATTTTAACAAAAGATCATAGGAGAATCGAAAAAATAGAGGCTGAAATAATTTAAAATAAAATAAACCAACTTTGAGATGAATTCAATTCAAATAAGAACTTTTTATTTTTCTTAAAAAATAAGTAAATAGAATAATAACCAAAACATCACACATTTAAAACCCAATCTCATTATATCTAGAGATCTGATTTTTGAAGACAAAGGATTTTCCTGTGCTGTGTTACTCGCTTTTATCTTCGAATTCAGGTCTTATAATCCCAACTACAGTTTAAATGGATTCAAGTACATTGTAAACTATTTGAATAATGACAGGGTGGCGGCAAGAAACATCGGTGGTATACAAGAACAAGTGAAACCATACTTATTAAAACCGGACCGACCCAGCTGGATCGACTCGGGAATCGGTAAACCGGTCATATATGAAGGAAATCTTAGATTTATGCGGAAGCGGTTTAGGACCTAGTACATTGGTATGCTTACCGAATCATCCTTGTTTCACAATTACCTCTCGGTGCGCAGGTCTCGTGTAGAATCTTCCCTTGTAGGATTCCTCTTCACGAACAGCTCACCTCAGCGTCGCAGCACGAACAACCTCCTTGAAGCTGGACTGTGGCAGATCTTCCAAACTATCTCTCGAGGAGGAAGGGGAAGTGTGTGGGCACTGATTAGATTCAGAGCTTGCCTCTTTCTCACAAAAAAGACCTTTGAGGCTGATGACTTAAGAGGTACTATTTATATGGGTTCCAAGAAACCCTAGCTCATTGGGCTCTAGGTTCCTTGGGCTCTTCTCATACTAATAACCCATTTGGGCTTTAGTAAAAGAGCAAACCCAACAATCTCCCACTTGCTCTTTTGGATACAAACTTGAGTCGTAAAACCCAAGATCATGTAACCCATAAGTCATCATCTGTCCGAAAAATACCCCATCCCTTGTCTCAAGCTAGCTTGGGGATCTACCATCTGTTATTAATCAAGGCTCCTGATAATCAACGAATGATTATCTAATTCGGTGCTACTCCACTAAAAGCCCGAACTTGAACTCCAAGATTAACAACACTTATAACATGAATATGCATCGCCCCTTTGTAGAATGTCTATAATTGATTGACAAGTTTTCTGTAACTCAATCAATTATTTATTCCCTTGACTATGATAGTTTCTTTAATGGATTACATGCACTGGCCAGTGTCTTTAATATCCAAGTACCGAAACATATCAAGGGGACATATCCTACAAATTCCATGTTGTTTATCTCATAAATACCGATAATCAAATAATCTCACTCCCAAAATACCGAGTTATTGGCCGTCAATAGATCGAACCTCACCCGTTGGTAAATCAAAGAATGAAAACTATTTGATTACCTATTTATAATAAACTCAGGATTAAGAGCAATCACATAACTATAGTTAACTGGAGATTTGATACCTTATGACAGAAAAACAACCTTAATCAAATCTCTCCTTGATCCTTTCAATGTGAATGTTAACTCACACCAATATTTTACAATGATTCAGACAAAACCATTTCATAAAATATTGCAGCCTAAATAAAGTGCCCAACTTTATTTAACAGCTGTGAATCCATTCATCAATTGTGAGAACCTATGATCATGTCCTCTATGAACGTATCCATATGATCATATACTCCACAATTTGATCCGGACCTTTATGTTTGTAAATAGTGCGCAAAATAAATAAATAAAACCTTATTTATGAAATTCAGAAAATTATTTTATTGTTTCATTGTCTTACTCCAAGAGCACAATGAAACCAATAACTCCCACTTGCTTAATGCAAGTCTGGGATCCTCCTAAGACCCAAAGAAGTAACATGCCTCTCGAACACAAGTTCAGGCAAACTCTTAGTAACTGGGTCTGCAAGATCCACCTCTAATGCTATCTGAGTTTAGTGAAAAACTCATAGCTCGAGGTTGATTTTCTTGAGTCAATATCCACTTGAAATAACTGAATTTTTGAAAACTCAGCTTTTCAAGACTCCCAACTAGCATATAATCTCTCGTTCTCCAAAGATACTTGAGTACATGCTTAACAATAATCTAGTATTCCTCTAGGTTCAAAATGGTACTATCTCACTACTCCCACTGCGTGACAGATGTTTGGTTTAACGCCCAACATGATATGTGTGAGTCTACCTTTGCCAAAGCATAAGATATCTTGCTCATGCATTCTTCCTTCTTAGAAGTCTTTGGTCACTCCTTAGGAAGATGAATTCCACATCTGAGAATTATAATTCTTCTCTTAGAATTCTCATGTTGAATTTTGGGTTTTGTCAATGTAAGTAGCCTGAGGTGATGCCAACAACTTATTCTTCCGGTCTCATAAGAGTTTTATACCAAGAATATAATTGGCTTCCCCAGTACTTCCATACCAAAACACTAACTTAGCCAACTCTTTATGCTTGATATTACCTCCACATTGTTTCTAATAAGGAGCATATCATCTACATAAAGTACAATAAAAGCTACTGTCTTCCGTTGTATCCTTTACATACAAATACACATCATTCATCAAGGTTCTCTCAAAATCAAAATTTTGATAACCTGATCAAAACTGATGTTTCAAGACCTGGATGCTTGCTTAAGTCTATGAAATAGACTTTCACAACTTGCATACCGTGTGTTCCTACTCATTTGCTATAAACCCTTTTGGTTGTTGTATGTAGATATCCTGACATCCAACTCCCAAAATGTATTCTCATAATTGAGACTTATAGCAACTAAGAGAATCTGGATAGACTCAAGCATGGCGTCTGGCAAAAAATGCCTCCAAGCTAGCTTTGAAGGTTTTCACCTTTCTGTCCATCCTCTCTTTGCCTTTTATGTCCACATGCACCTTGTGGGTTTTACCCTTCTTGGTGTCTTTACTAGGACTGAACGGAGTTGAAATACAAGTATTTCATCTCATTGTTCATAGCCTGAGCAACACTTGATCAACAACATCTTCTAGTGCATTATCGTAACTAGTAGGATCAATGTCACTCAACAAGAAACAACTTGAGAGTTAACAAGGTTCTCTCCCACTACGAATGTACTGTACTAGACCTTGGGTATTTATAGGTAAAACAAATAGTGGGCCAAATGATGGATCTTCAATTTCTTGAGGATCCGCTTATCCTTGATATTGTTCCTTTACATGTGATACTAATATTTCTACTAGTTTCACTTATATATTATCGTGTTGAATTTCCAATCATGGTTCTCTTGTTTGTTCACTTAGAGATATATCTATCCCCTCTTGAACAATCAAGGGAACAGTGGATGAAGCTTCTAGAGATTCTGGAAATTCTTGATCTGAGATAAATCTCATCAAGAATAACCTAACTTAAGAGCTTATAATTTCTTATCTAGTCCTCCTTTAAGAAAATCATGTGAGTGCTCACTTAGATTATCTTGTCCTTAAGACTAAATAAGAAATCATCTCTAGTACTCTTAGGGTAGCCAAAACATATGCACTCTTCCATACAAGATTCCATCTCATTTGACTGCTGTTGTAGGACGTGTGCCATAGCACCCTAAATCCGAATATGGTTTGATCTGGGCTTACACCCTTTCCATAATTCTTTAGGTGTCTTTACAACAAATTTTGACGGAATCAAGTTAAGAAGGTACATTTCCTTCTCTTATGCATCTCCCTTGAACAACATTGACAAAGATGAATAACTGAACATGATCTTCACCAAGTCTAGAAATGTTTGATTTTCACATGCTGCAACTTCATTCAACTAACGCATTCTTAGAGTTGACAGTTACAAAAACTATCCCCTCTTAAATCAGGTAAGACCTGAACTTACCAGACAGGTAGCCAACACTTTAGTCAGACCAAAGTGTTTTTGATTTGAACACCTACATGCTTTTCTGCCTCAGACTAAACCTCTTGGAATTTCCAAAAGCTTTAGACTTATGGCGCACTTGGTTCATCTGTCCAAATCCAGAGTAAACATTCATATAATGAAGTACTCATCACCTCTTCTGGTCTGAACACTAATTGGTCCACATACATTAGTATGTACCAGTTCCAGTTGAATAGTTGCGCAAACCTTTTTGGCCCTTGTAGGATTGCTTGGCCACTTTACCTTCCAAATAGGACTAACATGTAGCTGTTAGTTAAAAGATTCTTGAACTTTCAGTATCTCTTTTAACTAAAACATATTTTCTACTTGAGATAATGTGACTCAATCACAAAGGCCAAAGTTATGTTTCATTTGAAACTTTTATTTCTTTGGTGAAAATCCTTGTTCATCATCCTTTCCATTCAACATAACAAATTTAAAAAGGTTATAGGACATAGGTAATAAAGACTATTTAAACAATGTACCAGAACAAACAAGACGAAGATGAACTTCGAAATGTAACTGAGGAATCAATTGCATTGTCAACCCATGTTTTAACCAAAACAACTAACAAAAATTGAATTCCTCTTGAAATCTAGAACAAATAAACAGTCACCCAAAACCATAGTCTTATAAATAACTTGTCTTACTGCAAATGCAGACACAAGTTCCCATTTTCAAGCTTAAAATATCTATGTCCATTGCTGACAGGTATGCCATGTTTGAACTACTTCAAAGAGTAACAAACATAATCAGTGATTCCTGAATCAATGATTCATTCACTGATCAGGCCTCAATATACCCATGTCTGGTTCTTTTCATCACCTCTGGGCAATTTTTCTTTCAGTGTCCTTTCAGTCTGCACTTGAAGAACTTGCCTTGCGGCTTCTTCATAGCAACTGGTTTGACAACTGATAACCAAGTTATTTTGTTCTTGTTACCACCCTTGGGTTTCTCTTTGGATTTAACAAGACTCTTAGCAAAGCCTTCACCGACTGCATTCTGTCTAGCAGAACTGCTAGACGCAGCAAACATGTCATTAAGAGCCTGAAGCATTTCTACTCCACTCTTAATCATGTAGACTTGCTTCTGAAAGTATTTGGAAAGACTGACAAGAACATAGCAGTGAACTACCATATCTGCCCTTTCCCAATCTGAGAAATGCATCTTAGTTTCCTAAGACGCATCCTCTGCAGGTTGCTATGGCCCTCGCATTGTCAGAACAAATTTTAGCTTCCATGTTTTAGAACAATATCAAAAAATTTGCTTTTCACTTATTCATAGTTGGTACCATCTAGAGGTTTTCGACTCAAAATCATTTCTAAGATATTTTCTGAAAAACATATAAAGCACACAATTACAAACAAATAATGCAATAAACAAACGAAGTGCAAGTAGATTCTCATAACTACTCTTGTTTATTGTTAACAATCCTTCAGTTTATCTTTACAAGGCTTACGATGGGCAAGTCACTTGTAAAAACCAAAATTGTTATTTGGGCCTTCAGTGCCATTGCCAGAGCCTCGATGGGAGGGTTAACAATTTTACCAAAGTTGAATGTAATTAACCATTGTTTAATTTCAAAATTATCCTTAGTGTCTAAGCATTGCCGACGATGGGCCGTACAATACTTTACTAAAATTTTGAAATTATTAAGATTTAATCTAGTGAAATCTGATTATCCTTATCCGATGGTGCTTCAGCGATAATCATTTCACTAATAAACCCACAAATGGAGCCCGCAGGTTTTAAAATTAATTAAATTTTAAAACCTTCACCCATTCAACATTTTTGTTTGAGAATTTTCATAAGCCCAGTCGAATTCATTGTTTAATTTCAAAATTATCTTTAATAACTTAGTATTATCGACGATGGGCCGTACAATACTTTATTAAAATTTTGAAATTATTAAGGCCCAATAAAATCCAATTATGCTAATCCGATGGGGCCTCACATGATTATTTTATTGATAGGCCCACAATGCGCCTGGAGGTTAAATTAATTTCTTAATTTAAATCTCCTCCCATAGATATTTAAGTCCAATCTAATAAAATCCAATCATGCTTATTCGATGGGACTTCACATGATTATTTTATTAATGGTCCTATAATGCGCTTGAAGGTTGAATTAATCTCTTAATTTAAATCTCCTTCCATTCAACATAAGCAACATTTTCTAATTTCCAAGAATTATTTAATTGAGAGTATCCTTTGTTTGATTTCAAAAACTATATAAGTAAGAGCGCCGATAAACGTGCACTAAGCTTAACATAATTTTGAAAGCATTAAGGTCCTGAAATCCGGTCACTTTACGTCAGCGTGTGCTCCAAACAATCATGATACATGAATGTTGTATGCAGCGTGTGTTATTCCATGACCATTTCAGAAAACCCACAAATTACTCGCAAAATAAAAGAATTCTCTTAGGAAATTTTCTCTAATTATTTTTCTAGATTTAAATCATCCAAATAGCTGACTTAATTATTAATGTAGATTGCAACAATCATAATAATTATCATTTATGAGGATAATTTGAAATCAAAATAATTTCCATAACGATTATTTGTCTTGATGTTAATTATCCAAAATTAATTAATTCAATTATTAATCTAGATTTTTAATAAAAATCATAATAATTATTAATTAATTTCTTAGGATGATTTAAAATCAAAATAATCCCATAATAACTATCATACTAGTCGCTGAAGACATAATAGCTATTATGCTCATGCAATCATACAAGTTATGCAACAATATGGCACCACCTATTCTATATGGCATGTTATCGCAATAACGCATGTTATCAATCATATAATTTATACCAATCAATAAAAGCATTAAATAATAAAATCTAATTACTTTAATCCATGGCCTTCCTATTTTAAAGAAAATAAAATAAAATAAAATAATACAACTTTGGAATTCGACTTTCGCCTAGCCCATAGTATCTGTCTCAAGCCCCTTTAGGGTTTCATGGGCCCAAAAGCCCAAAGACCCAATCCTTTGGCGAGAAACCCTACGACGCGAAAGAGAAACCCTAGCCGTCAGGTCTGCCGCGCCGTCACCCGAAGTCAAATCAAGCTGAAACTCCAGGGGAAGGACCGCCACGTATAGACGAGTGCACCGCCGCCGGAATCACCCAAAAAGGTGGCCGGACGCTCCCTCACTCTCCCATTCTTTGCCGGAGAGTGGCGGCCACTCTCAGAATATTGTGGAGGCGCGTGGGGGCGCGTGTAAACTCAGATGGCGGTACGCCACCCACCGTTGCGTTCGTCTTTCCGTCCTCTTTCCAACCATATATAGATCGCCTAATTCCGAGATCGGGAAGACCTCGAAAAGTCTCCGAAAGTTCTGACTGCGCATCTTACTCGCGGTTTCTCGATCTTGAACTTTTACAAAATATTTGAAAAATACACAGAAATTCCAAAAATAAACAAAAACAGCAAGGAGGAAACCTAATCATATGGGATTAGCCTCCTTGTTACAAATCGAGAAATACACGAGAGACCTTAACCATGGATTAAAGCATTTTTACCGATTAAAATTTAATCTTTTATGAAAATGAATTATAAAATACACATGCTAGATTCATACCATAATCCTAGAACCCTAGGTGCCACATTTCAAGAAGCAAAACTAATTACATGAATAGTGAAACTAGATTCACATACCAATGTACCAGCCGGCGCTCTGATACCAATTGAAGGAAA